>NW_015635330.1:2261-6285 GCF_001515625.1 Sinocyclocheilus rhinocerous
TACACACACACACACACACACACAATAAGGATTATTATGGTCTCAAAAAACATTATAAATCAACTTATAACGAAAAAGAAAACATTCAAGAAGTACAATAAACTCACAGAGAAGAAGCTGCATGATCTTAAAATACTTCATAATGCAGCCTTGTTTCTTTCACATGACTTCAGAGCTGAAACTTTACCTCACAGCTTTCTTAATAACAGGGTGACTTTAACCACAGTCAAGAGGAAGGGCAGGTTTGCTTCTGATCTAGTGTTTTGTCTGTTTGATCAAAACTCAACCATTGACCTACATATAATCTGTTGTCATTAATATATGTCGATTATATTATGTCGATAATAATAAAATAAAAATAAAATGAGGTGAAATAAAAAGTCTTTAATTCCCTGTGCTAAATCATAAAAATTTAGGAAACGCTTAGATCTACTTAACAAATTTTAATGATTTAGCCCAGTGAATTAAAGGCTTTTTACCGCATGAGTGCCTAGTTTTTCATTTTCTTAATTATTCATCTCTAATTCACAGGCAACATTATGACCCGAGACAGAGTACAGCCCATATATTTTCAATAGTGTTATATAAACACTAATGTCATGTTTTATTCAACTGTAGACTACTGCTGTCATAAATAGTGATTATTAGAAATTTATATGTAATTTATATGTAATATATGTAATTGTCTACAAGCAGTATTTATCCTCAAAGCAAGTTAGAGGGTTAGAGTTAAAGAGTGAATTTAGATTGTAGTTCATGCCTTTTTTGTGGCTCTTTGCAGCTAAATATAGCTGTGGCATGTTATCAAATTTCTTATTTCAAAACTTGACAGTTTGTGGAAATTTGTAGAAAAGAATGGAGAGGGAAGCGTGAAACTCATTTCTCACATCTCTCACAGTATTTATTCATCTTTGTTAATAAATATAAATACAGCTGTTCATTGTTAGTTCATGTTAATAAATTGAACCTTATTGTAAATTGTTGCCATAGTGTTTCGTGTCATTTTCACTTGGTCAAACTTTAAACCACATGATGCATGCAAGTGTATGTGATCATGCTGTTCATCAAGCCACCAAACCACATATAATTTAAACATGGGGTAAGCGGAAACACTATGAAACCTCAAGCACACAGACAAGAGAGGAAGTCAGAGCTGGGCTTCTCTGACAGCATAAGTGTTGTTACACTGGTTTAAATCAAGTGTGTAAATATGTTACAGAAGGTAAATACACAAGACAGGTAGGTAGCTCAATGTATCGCACAGATAGCATAGAGAGTCCACTTCGTATGAACGAGACCAAACACTGGAGTGAAGTGAGGGTGTGTGCTTTTGTAGGAGTCCTGATGAGAGTGCAAATTCCAAACAGGTGCGTGCAATCAGTATTCAGGTGACAGTGTGCGCTGTGATTGAGTGGTGGATGAGCCTGGCCGATCTGTGCCAAAATATGCCAGAGCTGAAATTCTCTTTGGGAATCTTTAGCCCTGTAATCTGAATGCACTATTGACATGTGACAGAATTGCCATTGAACAGATAAAACAGAAGCCATCAATGTGCATGTCTGATTTCCTGTTTATTCAGATGTCTAGTGGATGGAAACCCAGTGAACTGGAACACATTCTGTGATGTTGATCGGGGAGCCTCTGAGCTTGGCTAAAAAGTTTGCTGTGGCCTTGCCTCAGAACAAGGAATAAACTACTTTTTTGTTGTCATGTCAAAAATTGACTCCCTGTCCGCCAATCTTTAACATGTTTGCTAAGAAATATTGATTTTTGGAGTGAACTATACTTTGAGTTTACTCTGAAAACAGCTGTTTTCTGAGAGAAGTCAGGCACTACTTTGAGACAGGTTTGAATAATTTTACGGTACTACACATATGATTTTATGGGATCCGAGACGTCGTAAAATTGAAAGCGTTTCATTTACACAATTTGATTAGTTCTGGCAATCTCACAGATGTTAAGCACTAAAAGTGTCCCCCCGTTTCATCTGAAGTTCTCTGTTTTAACCCTTTTTAACAATATATTTATAAATTATATAAGCACTTAAGTCATGATCATCAGGTATGCAATATTATTCTTTTAATATCACAAAGTTTTCCTATAAAAATATGCTACAATAAATGGAAAATACAAAAATTGAATAAACATAACTTTCAGGAAAGAGGCTCATGCGAAAAAAAGAAATAAACAAGTATCCGTATCATTATAGCACACAGACCACCTACAGGCTACTGGATAAAGATTATCAATAGGCTAAATGATAACATTCAAAATGATCTGAGACTAAGATAGATGAGCTCAAACTGCCTCATGCAGTTGTGTTTTTTTACTAATTTATTACTTTTGTACAGTTTGAATACCCTACAAAAATGTTTTCTGAATACTTTTGACTCCACCCGGACTGCTGGTTGAGGGGTTGAACAGTAATGACTAACATGTTTGAACTGTATTTAAACAACTACACATTCAGATATTGCAAGTCGACATCCACATTAATCCAGATAAGATCTAGACTTTGGTTTCAGACCTTCTCCATCCACACTAGCACATGCAGGCCATTTTCAAATATTTTCCAAAAGTTGTTGAAAATGCTAAAATTACCTTACTGAGTGTATGTTAAACATCATAAAGCTCACCGAGATCTAGCCTAAAGACAGACTGGTAAATACGTAGTTTCTGACATTCTGGGCCCAGTTGCAACAAGCCCCTTATGTTAAAAAAGCACAGGATTGCGCCACTTTTATTTTCTCATTTACTTCAACTAGACCCATAAAAATTAGACGTAAGCCAACATTTGACACAATTGTGAAAGTCACGAACATGCTTGCCTACACGTTCATGGATTAAAATCCCAAATGTCCTAAATTAAATGGAGCCTAACAATCGCAAACAAATTGTAATTATTCTCAAAGTTTTCCACAACGCCCCACAACGCAGCCAACTAAAAACACATTTTCTGCCCATAGGCTACAATGCCAAGGTCACACTCCAAAGAGAGAAAGGGAATGCGAAAAGCAGATTTTCTGGAATATAGTATAATTTCTATTTCAAATCCATGTAAAAGATAACCATATATGCACAATGAACTATTCAAAAACAAATAAAGATAATTCCCCACCTGCCATTGGAAACGGTTCTATTTGCCAGATCATGTGCACTGTAGAGAAGAGGTGTGATCAAACTGTAATTTACTCCCACAAGAATCACTTCCTTATCATATTTCTCATGTATAGTTAGTCCCTCCCTCACAACAGGTTGTTTACATTCCTTATCAATCGAGTGATTTAGAAGTGAAAGATATTTAAGTGTGAATCGTGTCCAGTCATGTCTTTTGGGTCATGTTTCACACCAGAATAATTGTGCCATTATTCAACAACCTGCATCTCACTGAAATAATATGTCAATAAAATGTATTTCCAAACACAAATCCAAAATAATTGTATGAATATCTTTGCTTAAGATAACAAACTATTAAACCAAATGATTGTCACTATAACTTAATAAAGCACAAGCCACTGCTCAAATAGGACACCTCTTAATTATCCGATCTGTGCTGTCCTCTGGTGGTCAATAACAGTAAGAGTCTTTTTGAACCATCCACTTTTTGACCTTATCCGTGTTTGTTCAGTTTCATATAAATTGGAGAAAGATGGCCACTTAAGAACAGTGTAAGTTTTTATTTAATTATATTTTATTCCATTTATTATTTTCCATGAGGTCCACTTATAATGTTAAGAGTTTGTGTTTATTGACCTCACCCTTGTTTCCCATTGTGTCATTATTAAAAGAAGGAAAAGAAGATTCATGTTAAAGGAATAGTTCACCCAAAAAGAAAACATCACAAAAACATTAGGGTGAGTAAATGTTTCATATATGATAGGCAACATGTTTCCTTAAGAACAATTGTTGGTGTATACCAGGCATCAGGCATTTTTTATTATTATTCTTTTTTCTGTCATGATCATAGTTAAATGAAAACAAGTTCACTTAAATTAAAAGTTATTTTAAGTAGTCTAATAAATGT
>NW_015635331.1:0-531 GCF_001515625.1 Sinocyclocheilus rhinocerous
CCATGGGGCGTCTCAGTCAAGCCCATCTGTCAGTGTATTTGGGATAACAATGATAAACAAATGTATATTTATGCAACTTTGTACAGCACGACCTGGAAGATCCCCGTCTACTCCGCATATGTGTTTCGTGAAAGCAAAAGTATTGGGAGATGTGATGTCTGGTACATTGAACCTCAGGTAAATATTGTTTAAGTTCATATTATATCAAGAATATTAAAGGTGGAGCATGTCATTTTTGGATATTAAAACACTCATATTGCAGTGTTTAATGTGCAGACAACTGTAATTAATCCATTCATAGTTTGATTCCTTAAAACGATCTGTTTGTGTGGCTGATGGCAAATGGAGGGAATGTTTGAGAAACATGTCTAAAAAGTCATTACTTGAGTCTATATTTTTGCAATTACGACCGAAGCTACTAGAGACACAGAAGTTGCATAATTCTTCTTAAAAGCTGCTAGAGACACAGCCCAGCCTACGTCTGCAAGAAGTCTGTTAAAGATCTCTTCATCTGGAAAGCATCTGCTGTGT
>NW_015635332.1:0-370 GCF_001515625.1 Sinocyclocheilus rhinocerous
CAACTAGGGCTGGGTATCGACTTCGATACTTTTTAGGCACCGACCAAAATTGCCTCGATACCATCGAGTATCGAAAAACGTCTCGTCGTTTGTACCAAATTTCGATACCTAAGGGGTTAATCTCATCAACGTCAGTGAGCCAATAAGCATGCAGCACTAGGTGAGCTCGATTAGAAACGGCGCAGATCGATCAGTGTTTGACATCCGCGAGAGCGATGCGAAAACGTACGGAGCACACTGTAAAATCCAATAGTTTACCTTACTTAGATATAATTAGTTATCTTTACTTGGTTGTTATACTTACTCGGTTTTATTAAGTAACAGCTAATTTTAAGGCGAATAAAACAACTTACTTGCTGCAATGAGTAAC
>NW_015635332.1:611-1308 GCF_001515625.1 Sinocyclocheilus rhinocerous
TACGGAAGGTTAGAGAGCATGCGCAACAAACAACGTTTTTTGAATTTGTGCGCCTAATTTGCTGAGACTGCTTGCATTTTTACCACTGGACAAAGACTGATTACTTCTATACAATAATAATTATATAATTGTAAAAAAAAATAATTGTCAATGTATCTTTCTGCGTGCTGCTAATTTTAACTGACTAGCCTTGTCAGCGGTGTTAGCTAACAGATACCAAAGATCTTTGCTATTCTGCTGTTAGAAAAAAGACTGTAGAAATACAAAACTTGTGGCGTATTTTGGCGAATTTTAGACTTTTTTTTACTTTTCAAACTGAAAAATTTGTAGCTAGTTATAAAATGAAAAGTCAGAGGTACAATTCAAGAACATGCCATAAGTCCTCAAGATGAGCTCACAGTAGGTTTTAAAGTCAATCTTTATGTGCCACTGATAATTAATTGTTTACTGTAATCTTTTGCAGTGTTAACACCATAATTTTATAACACTGAGGCTTTGGTCACTTAAGTTATTTTTAAGTTAACCATGTTATTGTCAATATTTTTAATACATCACAATCATAGTCATTACGTGATCACACATTTAAGGTTTAAACTGAATGAGCTCTTTGTCTTGCAGTAATTATTGCTTTGCTGTGTTGAAACACTACTGTAATACAGATGAAATGCTGCTTTTCAATTGGTTTTATGACTGAGGC
>NW_015635333.1:0-1198 GCF_001515625.1 Sinocyclocheilus rhinocerous
AGTCACTGACTGTCAGACAGTTTCAAAGACTGTTGGGTCTGATGGTTTTCCCCGAGGGGCAACCCGCTTCACACAATCAAGGTCACGCGGCAATGCTTACGTGCCTTAGACATGTGGAAGAAACGTTGGTTCCTGGTTCAAGGCCCGATGTTAGGGGCTAAGAAACCTTGGTTCCTGTCTCAAGGCCCGTCGCTGGGGGCTCCTTGTCGTCGTGTAACGCTAACGACGGACGCCTCCCTCACGGGTTGGGGAGCGGTCATGAGTGGCCGCTCGGCCCGAGGTCGGTGGGAAGGCCATCATCTCATGTGGCACATCAACTGCCTGGAGATGTTGGCCGTGTTTCGAGCTCTAGAACACTTCCTTCCAGACCTAAGGGGACATCATGTGCTTGTCCGCACAGACAACACATCGGTTGTCTCCTACATCAATCGGCAGGGGGTCTGCGTTCGCGCCCCTTGTACAAGCTGGCGCGCCAGATCCTTCTGTGGGCTCAGGGAAAGTTCCTCTCGTTAAGAGCAGTCTACATCCCATGGCATCTCAATCAGGGAGCAGACATCCTGTCGAGACAGGGGCTGAGGCCCGGGGAGTGGAGACTCCACCCAGAGGTGGTGGAGCTCCTTTGGGGGGAGTTTGGCCAGGCGGAAGTGGACCTATTTGCGTCGCAGGAAACGACACACTGTCCGCTCTGGTTCTCCCTTACACATCCAGCTCCACTTGGGCTGGATGCTATGGTTCAGACGTGGCCGAGGCTTCGTCTGTACGCATTTCCCCCGATTGCTCTGCTCCCGTGAGTTCTGGAGAGAGTTCGCCGGGACGGGGTCCGTCTTTTGCTAGTAGCCTCGTTCTGGCCAGCCCGAGTATGGTTCTCGGACCTGGTGTCCCTCCTCGACGGCTCTCCTCGGGAGATTCCGATCAGGAGGGATCTCCTCTCTCAGGCAGGGGGCACCATTCTTCACCCCCGCCCGGAGTTATGGAAGTTGTGGGCGTGGCCCCTGAGGGGGCACGGCTCATAGCATCTGGTCTCTCAACTGAGGTTGTTGAGACCATACTCCAGTCCAGAGCTCCCGCCACGAGGAAACTGTACGCCTTGAAGTGGAAACTTTTCAGCTCTTGGTGCGGACAGCGACTGCAAGACCCAGTCAGCTGCCCAGTGGGTTCAGTTCTGGAGTTTCTGCAGGAGCGATTCTCCGCAGGGTTA
>NW_015635334.1:0-270 GCF_001515625.1 Sinocyclocheilus rhinocerous
ATCAGGCGACGTGCGTGCATTCATTCACGTCTCTTCTGAGTCGATCCTATTTGATTCATTTGAATTCTGAGACTTTCGTTCCGCCCTTTTAGCCTTGCCCAATCCACACACACACAGCTCGCGATCCACGTGCAGCTGAGCCACAGAAAATCAGCGACCACTAAATGGCACTAGCCCCACTCACATGTGCGCATTCCATTGTGTACAGTTTTATGAATGTTACATTGTGTTTTCTTTGTTTCTTTCTTTTTTGGCTATTCTCCTCTGCCC
>NW_015635335.1:0-2712 GCF_001515625.1 Sinocyclocheilus rhinocerous
AACGCGAGCCACCCGGGGAGACGGGTTACTGGAGCACGAAGCATACGTAGGGTTATGTTACGAGTTGTTGACTGAGAGATTGAAAGCGCAGTGAGCGCCTTTTTTCGTTGTGTATACCCTGTCTTCTTCCTTCCACCCTCTTGAACCTTATCACAATTATATTAGTCAAAACATCATAAGTACACTTCTTTAAACCATGACAAAAGATTATAAAGTGTGGATTTATTCTAATGTGTCACCTGAGGTGGTGTCGCTTGTTGCTACCGCTGACGTGCACAGTTACATTGCTCTATGGCCAAATCCGTTGATGCTCTTATTTCAAATGAAGTGGATTTATGTGACACTTTCATGTTAAATCCTGGTTTAACTAAGTGTCTTCTGTTCCCTGTTGTCCAATTCCTTTGTGCCGAAAAGGAAGCTTTTAAAGATCGTGTTGAATTGTTTTTGTCTCCTGATAAATTAATTGCAGCTCAAAGGGCAGATTCTACTCTTGCTCCATTGTTTGAGTTAATTTGTCCAGAACTGGAGAATGTGATTGTGTATTTCTCACAGCGAGTGTCATAGCGGACAGCCAAATCCACTGTAATTTAAAAATTATACTGTTTTTGTGTCACAGAATGTAGTTTTAAGAGTTTTTAGGTGATAATATTTTTTTTAGACTTCAAATATGCGGCTTGTTAATAAAGATAACGTCTATTTGAACATTTGCGTCAACGTTTTCGGAGGTGTGAGCTCCAGGGCATCAGTGGCGTTCAGCGCTCATGAACCTGCCGAGAGCAGCCTCATCTCGGCCAGATCTTCTGGAATTTGCCGCTGACTCTGATTTCTCTATAGTGGTTAAACATGAGATATAATTTGTTTTGGGTAAATCTAACAGCCAGTCTTTGGTCTCATTAATCTATTATTTGTTCCAGAGCAAATAGTTTTGGCTGAGGGCAAAATCTCATCACGTTATATTTTTATGTAAATTTAATGCTGTATATCAGAGCGCTGCCTTTGTACTTTTGTCTGAATTGTCTAGCACAGGGGTGCCCAACCCTGGTCCTGGAGATTTACCTTCCTGTAGAGTTCCGTTCCAACCCTAATCAAACACACATGTCTGTAATTATCAAGTGCTCCTTCAAATCCTAATTAGTTGGTTCAGGTGTGTTTGATCAGGGTTGGAGCTAAACTCTGCAGGAAGGTAGATCTCCAGGAACAGGGTTGGGCACCCCTGGTCTAGCACAACACACACACACTGGTAGTCGGCTATCTTACTCTGGGGTCCAGGTCGATGTGCCTGCAGCCTCGTGCCTACAGCCAAATCACAGCCGTGCTGATATACAGCCATATCTCACGTCTACTTGTGTGATATTGCTCATATATAAAAAATAAATAAATAAATAGTAACATTTTAAAAAAGAAAGACAAGTCAGGTTTGTTTGTGTTATGTGCAGTGCGAATTATTGTTGGGGGATGGAAACGGAGTGGATATGTTTGCGTTTGTGAAACCAGTGTGCTAATGGTGTATGTGTGCACCCACATTGCCACAGCAGATAACGGAGGAATGATGTAGGATGGTGTGTGTGTTGTGCTAACCAACAGGCACATGTCACTCTTTCACATCACCTCTCCCCTCTCCAGGCAGCAAACTGCTCAGGTACCAAAATTCTAGGGTCCAGGTTGATGTGTCACTTTAAACTGGTAAGGTTGCAGGGAGAGATACCATCTGACCACAGGAGAATTACTCCCTCCTTAGCAAGGAGTATCTGAGGATCTGATCTGAATGATAGAGGCATTCCATCTCTACTGTGGAGTACCGGGTTTCCGTTGGCAGCAACTTCCTGCTCAGGATATGCAATGGGCATCTCTTCACCCTGGACCAGGACTACTCCAATTCCCACAGCAGAAGCAACTACCTGGACAATTAACTCCTTTGTGAAATCTGGACTTTTGAGGACTGGGCCAAAACACATCTGCTCCTTCAAGCTGTTGAAGGATGCTTCACACTCCTCAGTCCAGATTCCTGATGTTCTTGTAGAGCAGGTTGGTCAATGAAACGGCAGTTGTAGAGATATTGGGAATGAAGCATTAATACCAGCTCACCAGTCTCAAGAAGGCTAGGACCTCCTTCTGAGTCCTCAGTTTTGGGCTGTGTCGAACCGCTTCTACCTCGTCTACTTGAGGTTTCATCTCTCCATTTCCCAGGTGGTACCCAAGGTCTCTGTCTCTGACTTCACCCACTGACACTTTGAAGGTTAGGCCCAGCCTCTTGCATATTTTGCAGGGTCTGCCTCAGGTGTTGCAGATGGTTATGCCAGGTTGCACTGAGAATGACAACATAGTCCAGGTATGCCGCCGACCAGCCTTCACAGACTCAGAGGAGTTGGTCCATTAACTATTGAAAAGTTGCAGGTGCCCCATGCAGCCCAAAAGGTAGGACTATGAACTGATATAGCTCCATTGGGGTCCAGAATGCATTATTCGGTCTGGACACCTCCTAGATCCATAGATCCATAGATCCAAGGTCGTGATATACATGTCTTGGCCAATCCTCTCTAAAAGGTCATTGATGTGTGGCATTGGGTATGCATCAATGCAGATGCTCAGGATGTCATCTTTCTTCGGGACAGTCTACAGTAGGTAACTGATCCTACACAAAATATTTTACTTTAGGTTCATAATTATGCAGGAAATATTAAACATGAACATACAGGTGCATCTCAATAAATT
>NW_015635336.1:0-922 GCF_001515625.1 Sinocyclocheilus rhinocerous
CTTATATTACATCTGTTGATTCTTCTAAGCATATGACTAAAGTAGGATTTTCCTCAGATTTCTCCCACTTTAGGATCTCAGCGGGATCTCAAACTCAAGATTTTTACTAACACCTGTGAAAATTTCTTCCTATCTGGTCCCCCACCAGATATAACCAACTCTAAAGTAAGGGGTATTAAAAATGAATGTGCGCAATTTTTATATGCATCTTACATATGTAACAACAACTGTATTCAAACCAAGGCAAAAAAAAAGGTTGGTGCATATCAATTTAACTAATGTGAAATACTTTAAATGTAATCAAATTAATATTTATCAACTTTATAAAAAGGCAAATCTTTTGATGCAATCTTTTCTCACTGTGGATATTAGAGTAATCTACTGTACATAAGGCAAATAGTTGTCCTACACCATCATTAATCCATCATTGTTCTTGCAATTCATATGGATTCATTTGACACAGCTTCTAGTTTCATTCCCCTTTCTGATTGATTATTTTAGTTCACATGAGAAGTCAGATAATGTTGTTCTGGTTTTGTAAATCTAAAGATTAAGATTTTTGTCTTTTTTTATTTAAATGTGAAACAAAAGTAAAAGTTTCATATTTTACTATGAAATGTCCAATTTATTTTGCTGTAAAACAGCAATTTGTTCTAGTCGATTATCATATTACCATCTCCCCTTCTCTACTCCTAAATTGTTCAGCAGGTGTTACCACATTCTGTTGTTTACAGTCTCAGGGGTACATGTGGTATTATGCACATCTGATTACTGACTTTTAACGCAATAATTATGTGGTATTATGCACATCTGATTAATGACTTTTAACGCAAGAATTATGTGTTTGAGTTTTTGTAAAGCCATCAAGGCATTTTGTATCACTGGGGTACTACTCTCAGAGCACAGTAATAGAGAGCTGAAT
>NW_015635337.1:0-481 GCF_001515625.1 Sinocyclocheilus rhinocerous
TGGAGAGGAAAAGTTAAATACTATCGCATTTTATTTTATGAAAATTAGATAATGAAGTTTTCGCATGGTAAGAGAAGTGATCTCGCGCTCAAAGAACTTAAGACGTGCCAGGAAATGCTTAATATGGACAAAGGCATCTATATCTGCAGCTAAGCTGTATAAAATCAGAATGAACTGGTGAAACGTAAGACAATAAACATAATAAATAAATACAATTTATGAATGATGCAGGGCTAATTGACATATGATTTATTACAGTACAGAAGCTATAAAGTATATTGTCTACCTTTTTAATAATTTTAATAATTGTTTGTAGTATATAAAACAATCATAAAATTGCCATTAGGAAAAAAATTATAGATTACAAATGATTGATTATTGTCCAGCAGTGTATTTGATTTATTATAGCACATTCAAAGTAAGAGATAAGAACTTCAATCGAATTGAATCTTTCTGAATTTGCAAAAATCGTTCTTGAATC
>NW_015635338.1:0-623 GCF_001515625.1 Sinocyclocheilus rhinocerous
TTTTTTAAATGAGAATCTCACTAAAAATAGTCGATCAGACAGGGTATCAGGTTCCAAAACGATGACAAGCACACAAAACAGAAGAGAGATGACAGTTCACAGCTTTTGCCAGCGCATGTGTCTTTATTGAAAACTTTGTCTGGCCAGATTGCCTTTTGCTAAGATATCAAGTGATTTTGAAAAGTGTGTTTTGTTTCCCGCTGTTTTTGAAGGACCTTTCATGTATAAAGCAAATGTGATAACCACTTGCACTACAGAAATCCAACTACTAATTTCCCCTGGAAGAATTAAAGCAAACATTTACTTCAAATAAATATTTTAGGTCAGATATTGAAAATGAGTTTGAGGTCAAAATATCTTATGGCTACGTTTTTCTTGAAACATCAAGTAGAACTTTAAGTATCCTCGTCTATCACGTTGCAAGATTTTCCGAAAATTACAAGAATACTTTAGAAGCGAGGTTTCAGTAGTGTAGTGGTTATCACAAGAATACGAAGTGAGGTTTCCGTAGTGTAGTGGTTATCACGTTTGCCTCACACGCGTAAGGTCCCCTGTTTGAAACCGGGCGGAAACATCCTATAGCTTTTAGAAATAAACACCTAACTAAAGACAGTTCTTTAAGT
>NW_015635339.1:0-202 GCF_001515625.1 Sinocyclocheilus rhinocerous
TTTGTCCCGTCTCACTACCACCACACAAAGTGGAGCAGAAATTTCGTTCGTACGGTCATGAAATCACAAAGCTTTGGAAAAGTCGTGGAAATTTATTTTACAAATCTCTATATAACAGAATATATGTTTAATCATGTCCTGAATCTCGGTGCGGGATTGCGCATTTTGGTTTTACTCATTACCGCAGGTTTCGCAATCAATC
>NW_015635339.1:277-574 GCF_001515625.1 Sinocyclocheilus rhinocerous
GGCTTCTCGCTCTCTCTCAAAATTGCCTCACATCAGCGCATCTCGTCTGCACTAAGAGAGCTCCTGCACGCTGCAATACAAGACTTTCGCTCAGCTGACAGGACTGTCACTTGCCTAATCGAGTCAGTGTTGCATCATCACAAAAGTTTATCATTTGCACGTCATTTTTAAGTCTTTTTAAACCATTCGGTACTCGCTTGCTCCAAACTAGTTTTCTGGGCGCTCACGGTCACATCCAAAGCGCGTGCACATGAAGTCGCCTCACAAACACCTCAAGAAAAAGTTATTGTTTTCATT
>NW_015635339.1:642-895 GCF_001515625.1 Sinocyclocheilus rhinocerous
AACCTTGCATTTTAATAAATAATGTTACATAAAGACAATTAAACGGTCAGTAATAAATGAACAAGTTACTAGCAATGCAATAGCACAAGGATACAAATTAAACAAACTGTGTTTTAACTTTTTCAGGTAGGCTATAGCCTAAAACTAACAGTAGCTGCTACTGTTCAGGAACAAAATACTGTGATGTATAAAGTCATAAATATAGATCATATTTATATATTATTCCATATTAAATATGAAAAAGTTATTTAGT
>NW_015635340.1:0-1400 GCF_001515625.1 Sinocyclocheilus rhinocerous
TTACCTTTTGGATGTGGCTCATGTTTATAACAGTAATCTTGGGGGAAAGACTCAGTTTAAAATAATGTAATCATCAGGTTTTATCTAGGTTTCTGTCAAACAGAGCACATCTAGGTTAGGATCAGTGATCATATCATTTACAAAAAGTGCTTTCGTAGAAAGGGACCTGATATTCAATAAGCCAATTTTATCATTTGTTTGTCCATATTGCATCTGTTTTTTATTTGTTGAACATAAATTAAATTGTTACGTTTTTTGTATTTTCTAGTTCGGGGAACAGACACAGTCTCTATAGTGTGATATCTAGGTGAAAGAGTCTCTATGTGCTGATAATTAACTGATTTCTGTGACGTGAGGCGGCTAGCAGACAGTCGGTTTAGCCAGTCTTTCTGCTTCCTGGGCCCCAGTTAGTCAAGTGCAAACTCTTAAGACTATGTGCCATATTTCTAGACAGAAGAGCAGCACCACCCCAGGGGGGATGAAGACCATCTCTTTTCAACAGGTCAGGTCTGCCCCAAAAACTTGTCCAATTGTCTATGAAACCTATGTTATTCTGCGGGCACCACTTAGACATCCAGCCATTGAGTGATGACAGTCTGCTATGTATCTCATCACCACGGTAAGCAGGGAGGGGACCAGAGCATATTACAGTGTCTGACATCGTACTTGCAAGTTCACACTTGCCAGAACTTTATGACAAGTTCCGCCCGCTGTGGGATCTCTATCGGAAAAAAAGATATACACTGATAAACTAACTACCCACATAGCAATTTTTCTCTGGCCCAGCTCCGGCCGACACAACCAGCTTTTGCTTGGCCCACATACCGCAATGAATTACGGTCCTAGTGTGGACCAGGTCTGGATTCCAGACAAGGGCCACACATGGGCCATAACTGGCCCAAGTCTCAGCCAAGTTAATTACCCATAACTGGCCCTGAATTGGGCCAGATCAAAATGTAACAATGGAACCAAAACACAACCTTAAGTAAACCATATCAACACCAATCTTTAACCAGAAAGCCCAAAACTGAGCCACACCTGAGCCTGATCCACAGGTGAACTAAACCTGGCAGCCAAAATATGGGCCACAAATGGGCCATAAACGGGCCATGACAGATCCATATCTCAGCCACCTGTATGACCATAGCTGGCCATATTCTGGTCCTTTACGCTGGACCAGATGGGTTCCACATGTCCGCCTCAACAAAACCATAATCAAGCCACTTGATACACACCCCTCCCAGATGAATAGTCAGAACAACGACAGTATTCTGAACAAATATTTAATGTTTAATCAGCAAACCAAGTTGAATGAATCTCACACCTAACATGCTTATTTGTTTTGCTTGGTCAGTGTGTTCACCCTGTTGGAGTGGGAGAGTGTGAATTGGCTTTTAGGT
>NW_015635340.1:1536-1962 GCF_001515625.1 Sinocyclocheilus rhinocerous
TTTTTGCAATATTCAAGTGTTCATGTCCCTGAATAATATCTGCATGCACCTAAGTCTGAAGAGTACACATAATATCTAGTAGACAGCAATCCTTGTGAGTGAGAAGTCTGGTGTGGAGGCTGGACCTGGAACTGACTTCTGTCCAGGTTATCTGTATTCACGAACTGCCCTGAAATACAGTTCAAACAAACAATGTAGTGTGAGGCTCTTACATTCACAATGCTCATTTTGGCCTCAGTGGTGAAGTGTGCAGAAAATTCTGCCGGTCTGACTGAAATTTATTGGTTAACAATCTTCAAGAGTGCAAATCAGATTTTAAGTTTTAAGTACCTTTCAGGCTCGCATGAGGTTTCCACAAGCAACAAAGTCTACTTGAACAATCACTTCACTAAAGTTTAGAAAATAATATACATACAGACCGTTACA
>NW_015635341.1:0-812 GCF_001515625.1 Sinocyclocheilus rhinocerous
GAGTTGGATTCCTCGCTCCATGGGCTGTTCTCGTGGTAGTGTTGAACAGTGCTCCCCTTTTATCAATGGGTTACCTGGAATGAGCACACTATTCCTCTGAATTCGGAGTTCTCCTCTCATGAGAAGTTGAGTTCTCTGTTTTCCAGAGCACCTGGAACCAGCAGCATCAGGTGAATTAGGCCCTTCCTCTGCCTCTCTGATGCGCTGAGTGTTTGGCTAGCTTGCAGTACGCTTACCCTTCTGATTCTACAATCGCGCTGTAGGTCGAGCCCCCTCTCATTGAGAGCTGGGTTTGTGCTCCCTCAGCAAAGGTAAACTACTGCTAGCCGTTCCAGCATTGGAACATGCTGTAGGTAGAGCTCCATTCTCAACTGAGAACTGGGTTTGTTGCTCCCTCAGCTAAGTAAATGATTGCTAGCTGTTCCAGTTTTGGAACATGCTGCAGGTCGAGCCTCCTCTCGTTTGAGAACTAGGGGTGTTGCTCCCTCAGCTAAGTAACTGCTAGCTGTTCCACCTTTGGAACATGCTGTAGGTCGAACTCCCTCTCGATTGAGAGCTGGATGTTTGCTCCCTCAGCTACAGATTTACTGCTAGCCACTCCAGCATTATAAGCCTTAAGATCGAGTTGATGACTTCTCAAACATAGTGTTTTGGGATGCACCATTTCCATCTATGGGCTGCTCTTTTAGAGTGCCACGAGAACCCCTTAGAACGGTATTGTTTAAAATCCATGTTATGGTAAGCGTGCACGTGAAGTCTTTGTACACTTCTAAAATCCACACTGTGGTAAGTTCGCACGCTAGTACTCTGCG
>NW_015635342.1:0-488 GCF_001515625.1 Sinocyclocheilus rhinocerous
TCAAATCTTCCAGCTCATCTGTGAGGGCCTTCCTCTTCAAGTCAATAGCTTGCTGTTCTTTCTTTCGCTTCTCTTCATCCAGGTACCCATGGTACTTCTGCCTGGCTCCTGCAGCTGAAAGGAGCAGCTCCTTTGTGATTTCCACCTTGGTTACGCCCCCTACAGATCTGACATGGTCAACAATCAGCCTCTGAGCCACCAGAGATCTTTCCCTCTGATTCTCAACTATTAATTCTTTGTTGATTGAAAAACCTCTTTCGACGCTTGCCTGCCCATGTGATAAGACAAGAAGAATCTTCACCACATCCCACACTCGGGAAAATTATGGTTTTGTTCCCATTGTCTCATACAGCAATGTGTCCACTCGAGCGGTTTTGGGGTCAAATTCCCTGAACTTAACCTAAAGGAGCAGCCAAATCACAAAACTCTCTAAACTCTCTAAGGATATTGTCGCACGCTGCCTCATTTACATGTTTAGCTTCAACAAG
>NW_015635343.1:0-1700 GCF_001515625.1 Sinocyclocheilus rhinocerous
TGGGCAAAATATAATTTAAATGTAAATTTCTTAATTTTCATATTTACATTTTTATATTTTGTTTAATATTTATATTTTTTTAAATATATTTTCAAAAATATGCACAGAAAAAAATGTCCAAAATATTTAGGTAGAAAATATATTATTTTGAAGTATATTTGAGCAAATATTTAAATATTTTTGGCCATTTTTTGTATATTTTGAAATATTTAAAAACATATATTTTTTTTTTTGCACCATACGGGAAAAGCCTGTGTGAGCCAGAGAAATATTGCTCTGATAATTATATATCTCATAACGCACTGATTTAATGTAGAAACCTTTTTCACTCAGAAAATTGCGAGAAACTTTCACAGTTAATTACAAATAAATCACTCAGAAAATTGCAAGAAAATGTCACGGTTAATTACAAATAAATGGCAAGTAACACATTGAATTCAACATGACATTCTGAAGTAGAAAAAACAAATTAGTCTTTTCTTGTAAAACGTAGTGTGTTTGAATATTTGTGAATTGAAAACAATGACAAATATCAGTGTGTTTTCACACATAAAGCTTGAGCATCATCAGACCGGAAAGTGTCACATGAATATATGTATAAACAATAATATCACGTTTGTCATGATAATGCTGTGTAGATTATGGGCAATTGGCATAAAACATGAGTGCTTTATAACATTTCAGGTAAAAACGACATGTATTTGAGATCCTGTAATTCGTCACTGTAGTTATAAAGTTCAGCCAAGTGTGTTTGATTTCCTCACATTTCTTCACAGTGCCATAGTTTTCATTATTAATGTGAGAGATGTTTCTTATGGAAGCAATTACTGTATGACAACAAAAGAAATGACCTTGTTTATTGTATATTCTCACTCTATCAGACTATATGAGCCATAAAAGCTTGATGGAGTAAATATGATACTCAAAAAAAAAATCTGACTATTATTTCATATGTCAGGCTTTATACACATTTACAACTTTAAATAATAATATTAATAATTAGAATAATAATCATCAATATCATCATCTTAATTTTATTCTTTAAAAATAAACCAATAAATAAATGAAAAAAATAAAATCAATAAAACATAATTTCCTCAGTTTTCTCTTCAGTGGACTGATTGGTCGACAGATAATGGCATGAATAATCTGCAAACAGGAGCAAACATCATCTACATAAAGTTAGTGTTAAAGTCTCAAAGGTTTTTTCTGATTAACAGAGTAACTGTTCTTCTCTTTGTGCTGTTTGTTTGCAGAGCAACACTTCACCTACAGCTGACTTTAAAACACAACATGCTGATAATGAGTGGAAAAAATGTGCTGACAGTGAATCTGGAGCTCACAGAGTCTCTAATGCTCCTCATTCCTGAACACAACCTTCACACGTTCATGATCGCTGCCCTGAGCGCCTGAATAAAACCACAGACAAATCCCAACGGACAGCTCTTTATGTTTCTCTCAACCAGCAAAATGAATACATAAATACAATTATTTATGTCTTAATTGTTTCTCTCAAACAGCCAAAAATAAATACATAAAAAATATTAATAAAATTCTGTCTCTCAAACAGCAAACTACTACTAATTCCTTGTCACAATTATTTCTCTCAAAATGCAAAAAATAAAATAAATACATGAATATTTCTCCCAAACAGCAATAAATAAATAAATAATACAATTCTTTTTGCCTCAATTTTTCAC
>NW_015635344.1:0-1065 GCF_001515625.1 Sinocyclocheilus rhinocerous
GCCAGCTGGTCCCAGAGAAGCAGAAGACTGCAGCTGACGGCTCACGCTGCTCAAGCGTCACAGAATCTGATTACAGCTGTCAATGCAACACAGGAGCTGAAACCAAGCCCTGATGCTCCTCTCCCTGCCTTTACATGGACAGAATCAAGGGCTACAGGTGTTACTCTGACCAGAAGCTGATAGAGTGCTCACCCTGGTACTCACTCATCACAGTTAATGGAGACAGGTGCTTGGATGATTACCCCTGCGCCACATATGGTGAGGACTAATACTGGTGCTGGAACACTTATAATCGATATTTTTTAGACTTTGAGTGGGACTACTGCAGTCCTCCGCTGAAGTACAGTAAGGCTAAAAATGGTAAGTACTGCCGCAGCAACCACGCCTGTGCAAAATATGGTTCAAAATATACATGGTGCTACACAGATGATGAAGACAATCATGACCAGTGTTGTACTTCTAATGATTGCTACTCAACTGTCAATCACAAAACCTGTAGGCCTGATCACGCCTGTGGCTACCATGGCTATAATTACCTGTGGTGCTACACAGATAGAGAAGGCAACTGGGATTATTGTTGCAGAAACTGTAGACAGTGGATGGTTTACAGTGCTTATTACAATTAATACTGAAGTATGACTTTGCAAAGCTGATTGTGATTGTACCTGCATTACTTACAAACATCATATAGTCTCTCAAATTAACACCAGCTTAAAATGTATTTTTCCCTGATGATTTGTATGCAAAAACAAAAGGCTCAATAAAAAAACATCTATGAACCTAATATTCATTTACAAATTTTTACACAAAGTAGTCTTATTTGTTTCCATTAAAAACAAATCTCTGAAATTTGCTGTTTTTGTAACATGGGAAATATGATTTTCAAAAGACAAGTTGCTATCTAATATAACACCCAGATTTTTGACTGTAGAGGAAGTAACAGTACATCCATCTAGTGATTTTCATGAGTAATAATTTGTATATGTGACGTGCCATAGGCCTTGTAGGGTATCAGACCGTATCAGACCATCTAAGATTTGGTCAAAACATGGTTGAAACATGAGG
>NW_015635345.1:0-955 GCF_001515625.1 Sinocyclocheilus rhinocerous
AAGCAGCTCAAAACCGCACACAGGAAATTAGATCCTTAATTTTGATAATATGAAACAGCAACATCTTCACTTCAAAATAAAGGCATTGATTACTCCAAAGCTACCAAGTTCAAAGAGGGAACCCAGCTTTGAACAGGGGACCTCACGCTCTGCAGTCAAATGCTTTACCGCTGAGCTATAGCCACATAAAATCATTAGCTCAAAAACACACACAGAAAATTAGATCCTTAATTTTGATAATATGAAACAGCAACATCTTCACGTCAACATAAAGGCTTCGGTTAACCTAAAGCTGCAAAGTCCAAAGTGGGCACCCAGATTTGAACTGGGGACCTCTTGATCTGCCGTCAAATGTTCTACCACTGAGCTATACCCCCACAGAAACAAAAGCCCAAAACTGCACACAGGAAATTAGATCCTTGGTTTTACAATATCGAACAACAACACCTTCATTTTGACAATATCGAACAACAACAACATCTTCACTTTAAATTAAAGGCTTTAGTTAACCTAAAGCTGTGAAGTACAAAGGAGGGAGCCAGATTTGAACAGGCGACCTCTCGCTGTGCAGTCAAATGCTCTACCACTGAGCTATACCCCCACAGAAGCACTAGCTCAAAAACGCACAAAGGAAATTAAATTCTTCATATTGACAATATCAAACAGCAACATGTTCATGTAAAAGTGTAGGCTTGGGTTAACCTAAAGCTGACAAGTACAAATGGGTCACCTAGATTTTAAATGGGGACCTCTTGATCTGCAGTCAAATGCTCTACCACTGAGCTATACCCCCACTGAAACAACAGCCCAAAACTGCACACAGGAAATTAGAACCTTCATTTTGACAATATCAAACAGCAACATCTTCACGTCAAAACAAAGGCTTCGGTTAACCTAAAGCTGACAAGTCAAAAGGGGGCACCCAGATTTGAACTGGGGACCTCTTGATCTGCAG
>NW_015635346.1:0-555 GCF_001515625.1 Sinocyclocheilus rhinocerous
GTGTGACGTCACTCTCCACCCCATGTTGCTCAAATCGCTCCAAACAGCGCAGTTCGTTTGTGCTCTGTTTGTGCCCGTCTGTGCCGTTAAAACAAACACTGTATCTATTTTCCTTCCTTAGATATAACCAAAATATTTTCGGGAGCTGTGACGTCACTCTCCACCCCAGTTCGTCTAAAACGCACAAAACTGGCGTCATTCGTTTGTGCTCTGTTTGTGCTGTTAAAATGAACATCAAATATTTTTTGATGTTCAAAAAAACGGCACAAATGAATTAGAACGATTTAGACTCGCAGTAAAAAAAAAAAGACGGGAAAAAGAAATAAAGAGATCATGTACTGCACCAGTGCCTATACATTCATTTAGTTGAATAGCTTGAGAGGGTCTATTGCCCCTATTGGGTATATACGGGTTGGTCTATGCATGCCGGCCCAAATATAGTTCATAAAATATAACAAATTGTTATAAAAGAGTTTTGACAGTTAAAAATAATATTGCCTGAAAACTTCATCAAAAGTATTGAATACTGAACAGTAATTTACTATGTCCATAGTA
>NW_015635347.1:0-169 GCF_001515625.1 Sinocyclocheilus rhinocerous
TTTCATTTCATCTTGCATGTAATATCTGATAAAGCAGCGTTTGTGCGGAGCGCTGCTTTGTGTACAGCGTTACCGGGAAAACCTTGATCTCTACCACTCCAACAGCGCCTCCTGTTGGCAGAGAATGAATTTGCATATACATGCCGCCATAAACGAGTGCGACTATGGT
>NW_015635347.1:238-526 GCF_001515625.1 Sinocyclocheilus rhinocerous
ATAACCGTCTAATCGCGATTATTCGATTATTGTGCTTTTTATACGAGACAAGGGGGAGTCATACACCAAACGAAACAGAAGAGCACCAGTTTGCTTTTCGTGCACTGTATAGCCTATACAGGGCTCCAGACTCATTCTTCCCACTGGTCGCTCTTTTGCAACTAACTTTCTCAACTGGTCGCACGAGCACATGATTTGGTATCTATTTATTTATTTATTTATTTTTGCGCTACAACATGGGATAATTCAATGCATGCTGATGAACTTTTATCATAGTTTATAGTTATA
>NW_015635348.1:0-548 GCF_001515625.1 Sinocyclocheilus rhinocerous
GTCATTCAGTGTCCACATCTTGTTGCTAGAAAATTGCAATGTGCAGTTTATATGTTTGCATACATTTTTTTTTTTTTTGTGTGTTGGTTATTGTATCTAAAAATAAATAGAAATTTAATTTAATAGATTGTTATTGTATCTAAAAATAAATAGAAATTGAATTTAATAGATTGGGCTCTGTTGTTAAATGCAGCCTTTAATATTTTAGTAATGTGCTCTAATAGGGCTCCCTATTGTATAGCATTAGCTAAAATAGATTTTTTTATCCTTAAGAAAATTGTAATTATAATTGAGTTTATTTAAAGGCAGAGCCATAAATTGTCTCTCAAAAACTACACTGTGCCACGTCTGACTGTAGTGTTGACGTCCCAAAAACTACAGTATGTGCTAAGTCGGACAGTGAGGATGATGCCCCTCCAGCTGTATTCTATGCTGAGTCGAACAGTGAGGATGACGCTGCTCAAGCTGTATTATATGCTGAGCCGAACAGTGAGGATGACGCCCCTCCAGCTGTATTATATGCTGAGTCGAACAGTGAGGATGACGCT
>NW_015635349.1:0-477 GCF_001515625.1 Sinocyclocheilus rhinocerous
GAGAGTCAGAGCAGTTGTTAATTTTGTTGTGGTAGTATGTCGTTTCAGCAGTGGAGACATTTGCAGATAAGGAAGAGAGGAGTGACTGATACACACTAAGGTCGGTAGAGTTTTTTGATTTGCGCCATTTCCTCTCTGCAGCCCTGAGTTTATAGCGATGTTCACGGAGAACATCGGATAGCCAGGGGGCAGAGGGGGTAGTGCGTGCTGGTCTGGATGAAAGTGGGCAAAAGTTGTCTAAGCAAGATGTTAGAGTGGAGCAAAGAGTGTCAGTAGCACTGTTTGTGTCCAGTGCTGAAAACTGAGAGGGTGAAGGAAGTGAGGATGAAACCATAGAGGATAGGTAGAAGGGAGAGAGTGAGCGTAGGTTACGTCGAAAAGTGACCTGCGGAGGAGTGTGTGCTGTGTCAGGAGTTAGTGTGAGGTTAGAATTGATGAGGAAGTGGTCTGAGGTGTGCAGTGGAGTAACTAAAGTGT
>NW_015635350.1:0-1785 GCF_001515625.1 Sinocyclocheilus rhinocerous
AATAGATTTCTTTCTGTGTGAGATTTTTTAATGAGCAATTACCTCCATATTTTCACAGTATTAAAAGAGCAGCAATATGTGCATACATAACCAGAGGAGCTGTCATCCTTCAAAAATGGAAAGCGGGTGATCAAACAACCCAGAACATCTCCATACATTTTATGATTTGGGTACCTAAAAAATATAAAATATAATTATTTCAGTACCCAACAACCAACAAGTTTGACATTTAACTATTATAAAATACAATGAAATACAATACTGTACCAGGTGTGCTTGGTGATGCTGTCAAACAACAATTTTGCAATTCAGGGGGAAAGACAGGCAGGTTGTATACTGCTGGCCAAGGATGGGCAACAAATGAGTCACAGGGTTCTTGTCTGTAAACATGAATACAATGTTGAAGTCTTTTATACAGGATATTCATTTTACTTGCCACAGTACAGTCAGTTTGGACTTCAAAACCATGATACATACTGAGTACAAGATATCTGAGGCTCCACAGTTTCCAGGCTGTTTGAACACAAATAAAATATAAATTAAGATAAGGATTTTAAGCTTAGTTGGCATAAATTTGTTTTATATTTAACAACAATGTTCAATATTTAACAACACTTTTTAAAATTAAGCTCTTTTATAAATGTCACAAGATTTTTCATAACCACTTTTTAAAATTAAGCTCCTTTATAAATGTCACCAGATGTTTCATTACAGGAAAAGTCTTTCCACCATCCTTTCTGTGAGACCCAGCAGAGTCCCCATCAATTTGCTGCTCTGTAAGAAATAATAATAATAAAAAGTTCATATTCCAAAGAAGAAATAATTGATAAATAAGAGAGAGACATACCACAGAAGTATAATATATTTACCTAGAAGACTGCATTCTGTGATATAAAATATCTCTCAGTGTTACAGGTAACGCTTAAATCTGCTTGGTGTTAATGTTAATGTTGCACTTGCAGGTGAGATTAGATACTTCGTGAGTTGAAACTTCACAACATCACAAAATGAACATTTATACATTTTCATGTGTAACGTTAACGTTACCTCTGAAACTTTATTTTGCATCAATGAGGTTTATATTTTGAAGCCAGTGGCAAAAGTAACAGTTTGATCAGGGTTGGAGCTAAAAACTGCACGAAAGTGGACCTAGCGGGCCAAAGTTAAGAACTTCTACACCTGTTAACTGGGGAAAATACTCACCGCAAACTGAATATGTGTGAAACTGCGACAAACATTTACATTATCATACCCTTTCGCCTTCCAGCAGGTTCGCTATCGTTAAAATTACCGTTAACAAACAGCGAGCGCGTGCTTAATTGAAATTAAAATTCACACTTATGTCGCGAAGCTCGTCTTCTTATAACACAGCTGTCTTATTGTTATTGACAATTTTATTAACACTGACAAGAAAAATAAAGGGAGACTGTAACTTAATTAATTTAAAAACCGGAGCAAAATCAATTTAACAGGGCTTTCTGAACTGACGGCTGACGAAGCCCTTCAGTGCTACTTTTAACTATTTTGCTTTTAGTATCCCTATTTAGCACAAGGGCTACTCTAACAAATAGAAGTATTAACTGATGATACTAAATATTTCAGAAATATGATTAACAAATAGATTAACTGATGATACTAAATATTTCCGAAATATGATTTCAAAAATGTAAAAACTTACCTGAGGGTATGAACGGTGGACTCCTCAGTTTGAAAAATTAACCGTCACTGTCGCGAGGTTCGTCTCCGCCAATCCACCAATAGGAATTCAAGGATGATGCAACACAT
>NW_015635351.1:0-415 GCF_001515625.1 Sinocyclocheilus rhinocerous
GAGTAAAACATATCCTTATTTATTTTGTTAATAAAAGTTCAAAGTGTAATGTTTTTTTTGTTTGTTTGTTTGTTTTTTTTCGATTAATAATAATGAGCCATAAGCATGCATTTAACGTGAGGGGAAAATCCAAAAACCTTACATTTATTTTGTGTTACAACGCGGGTACATCAGTCTTATTCAGTGGCGTAGCAAGTCAGCCCCGGGCCCATATGCAAAAAATATGTCCCCCCAAAACGTTATGGGCTCCAACTCGGTTAACTTAACTTAGGCCCTATTGTTGATTTTTCGGAAGTAAATAAAGTTACGTGAATCGTGACTATTCACAAGCTGTTTTATTTAGGGTATAGGCTAATGCTTGGAAATGTTGTTTAAAGTTTTCAAGTCCATTCATTATTTGTAGCACGCAAGCCAC
>NW_015635351.1:492-862 GCF_001515625.1 Sinocyclocheilus rhinocerous
GTCTCAGCCTTCTGTCAATTTTATGATAAAATACAAACAACAAACGTCTTTTTAAGCTCTTTAATTTGGAGTGAGATAATTCGCCTCAGTTCAAGCTGCATATGACTCAATTATATTTTCTTCTTTAATATTTGCAGCACGAAATAAACACGAATAAGCATGTTGAAAAAAATCAGAACTTCATACAAACGAATGTCTCATGAATCATCAATCAGAGTTTTAAAAAAAAGTCAAAAGAATGACGGATGCCACAGATTTTTTTCTTTTTTTTTGGAGGAGTAGGCCTATAGGTGGAATTTTCACATTATATAACATGATTTTATTATAGTAATTTTAATTTTATTCTTAAAATATTATGACGTTAGTATTA
>NW_015635351.1:1045-1185 GCF_001515625.1 Sinocyclocheilus rhinocerous
CAAAAAAAGTAAAAAATAGTGAGGGGATATTTGAATTATTTGTTAATAAACTAATGTGTTCCGAGTCAATGTTGCAAAAATGAATTTGACGAACCTGACTATCCATCCTCATTGGACGTGCCTTTAGAGAGAAATGCATC
>NW_015635352.1:0-500 GCF_001515625.1 Sinocyclocheilus rhinocerous
TTTGATCAAAAATACAGTAAAAATGGTAATATTGTGAAATATTACTATTTAAATTAGCTGGTCTCCATTTGAATACATTTTAAAATGTAATTTATTCCTGTGATGCAAAGCTGAATTTTCAGCATCATTGCTCCAGATTTATTCCTGTGATGCAAAGCTGAATTTTCAGCATCATTACTCCAGTCTTTAGTGTCACATGATCCTTCAGAAATCATTCTAATATGCTAATTTACAGCTCAAGAAATATTTTTTATCACTGTTGAAAATGGTTGTGCTGCTTAATGTTTTTGTGGAAACCACAAATAGAAATCTTTTGTAATATTATAAATGTTTTTACTGTCACTTTTGTTCAATGTAATGCACCTTTGATTAATAAAACATTTAATTTATTTAAAAAAAATATTATTTAGCCTAACTTTGAATGGTAGTGTGTATCTGTTTATGTGTATAGTTGGTGTGGAATATTACAGCTCTATAATGCATTTATTATGTCATTCCTC
>NW_015635353.1:0-1066 GCF_001515625.1 Sinocyclocheilus rhinocerous
CGCCACCTCAGCGTGCTTAATGCCCAGACACGTGAGGCAGCGATCATGACCATCACCCGACACCAGGTAACGACCACATCTAGAAACGCACGGTTGATACGTTATCTGTAGCAAGATGCAACGTCGAGTTTGCCAGACGCAACGCACACGCAGTGGTGGACAGTAACGGAGTAGTTTTACTTCGTTACTGTACTTAAGTACATTTTTCAAGTATCTGTACTTTGCTGGAGTAGTTTTATTTTGAGTGACTTTTACTTTTACTTCACTACATTCCAAAGCATAAGATCGTACTTTTTACTTCACTACATTTCATACAACATATCGTTACTCCTTATAATATATCACGTGCTCCGACACGCAGAAGCGGTGTCTGATTCAAGAACGAACTGATTCTTTTCGATGAACCTTTTAAATCGGTTCGCAAAAAAGGTTAGCCGTTTGCTAGCGGTAGCCTGTTGCATTACAGTACATGAAAGTTCACAATGTCAGCTTTACATCGTGATGTCTGTCAGCCATTGGCGATGGATGATGGCATCGTCTTATCAGCCCAACCCTAGTGTGAGTCTCCAGTGAACTGAATTCACAAGTAAGAACTGGGAGATCTTGTGAGCGCGCGCGACTGATGCTCCTAAAAGAATCAGAATCAGAATGAGTTTTATTGCCAGGTATGTTTACACATACGAGGAATTTGTTTTCGTGACAGAAGCTTCCACAGTGTAACAGAATGACAGTGACAGAACAAAAAAACAGATAATAAAAAATTACAGTGTAACTGACAGTGACAGAACAAAAAAACAGATAATAAAAAATTAAAATAAATAAAAAATAGAACAAGTAAAATAAGGAATAGAAAATATACAAATCGACAATTGTATGTACACGTATATAACAATAGACAGTTGTATGTACAGATATATTATGTGCAAATTGAAATGTAGACTGAGTATGTGTGTTAGATAAATAAGTGTATGAGTGAATAATAGTATGTGTTCCACAGTTATTGTCATGAGATTGTCATTTGTATGAGATGGATTGCCTGAGGGAAGAAACTGTTCCTGTGTCTGGC
>NW_015635354.1:0-216 GCF_001515625.1 Sinocyclocheilus rhinocerous
GGCTTTTGCAGTGCCTGACCTAGGCGGCTGGTCCTGTTTTGCTCTCACGGTACTTTGAATGCGCATGTGATCGTAGGACGGCTGCAGTGCCGATCAAAGTTGGACAAAAGCATTTTTAATGTAACCAGAATGCATTGTTTCTGACTGGTGGCAGTCGATCTTTGTGGCGCCGCATGAAGTCGAACAAGCCTAATATCTCTAAAGAGGGAGTTTTTG
>NW_015635354.1:281-1174 GCF_001515625.1 Sinocyclocheilus rhinocerous
TTCAGTGTTATGTGAACAGTGGATGCAATTTGTTTTTCCAAGGCAGCAACGGAGTTTCTCAAGCGTGTTTGCTTGTTCCCATCATTTCGGTGACGAATGTTTTATAACAAGGTACATTCTGACACTGGATTTGCACATCGTTTGGTACTGGAAGATGGAAAAGCCCCAGTGATAAAAGATCCCGGTCATATAGGAACTGCTGTAAAACGGCATCAAATGTCTGTGATTGTTAGTAAGTGTAAGTGCTCCTGATTCTTCAGCTCTGCCCACGGCTCGCCTCCAGGAGCTTGGCTGTTTTCGGAGAATCGCAAGCTGTATCTTTCTTTTATAAATCTGATAAAACTGAAGACTCTTCGGAGATGTGAATGATGCAATACTACACTATAGGTATTCAAGATTAACATGAGATTGGCCAAAACTGTGTGTGTTATGTCCCCTTTAACCTAGTCAAGTCGACTTATTTTTATATAGTCTCAGCCTCAGACGTCACTCCCTCGGACCGTTGGCTGAATGTCTGATGCATACGGCACACAAAAGTGGAAACACTTCGGGAGTTTCGAATTCGTCATCGGATTGGTTAAATTATACAGTGTACACGTGTGTGTCAAGTTCTTTAACGTTCCGCTGGAAACAAAGATGTCGTGACGCCAAACCCTTACGAAGGAAGAAAGTATGGAGCCAGATCGGCCTCAAAAATAACACATTTGCAAAACAAAATTCATAAATTCACAGCACAATTTACATTTACAAAATCCGATTCGTAAATTCAAAACACAATTCATAAATACACAAGTAAAAGCATAAATATTTCCCCAAATGCTCACACAAATGCATCTTACCTAAATTTTTTTTAAATGTTTACACAAATATGTATATATCAAGTTCTTGAATTA
>NW_015635355.1:0-475 GCF_001515625.1 Sinocyclocheilus rhinocerous
ATTACCACCTGACAACACTTTAAACATTACCATTACAGTGTTTTTTGCTTACATATTTATAGACTGTGGAGGTAAATAACTTACCGCCGTTTGACAATACGAAAAAAGCATGCAAAAGTCTTTTGAAGATGTCCACGATGGCTCAACAACGTCAGACGCGTGCGTCGGTCGGAAGCGCATATACTTACTTGCCGGCAACCCGCCAAAATAAAAGCCTGCTGATTTTAAGTTTGAAAATGATGAAAATTCATATTTAAGAAATAAGTAAATATTAGCATTTTATTTTTAAGTTTACTATATAATAATTGTATTTGTATTTAATACTCCATTTTTATTTTAAAATATTTAAAATTATGTATAATAGTATTATCACACTTGTTTATTATTTTATTTAAAAAAACGAACTAAAAGTGCAATAATATTATCTCTATTATTTATTTATTTTTATAGTTATATTTATTTATTATTTATAGTT
>NW_015635356.1:0-207 GCF_001515625.1 Sinocyclocheilus rhinocerous
AAAAACCAAGCCCTGAGGTCAAAAGAACTGCCTGTAGAGCCCAGAGACAGGATTGCGTCAAGCCACAGATCTGGGGAGGAGTTCAGAAAAAAAATCTGCTTCATTGAAGGTTCACAGAAGCATGTAGTCTCTGTTACCTTTAATGGAAGAAGTTTGAAACAACCAGGACTCTTCCTAGAGCTGGCCTCCTGGCCAAACTGAGCAACT
>NW_015635356.1:619-1004 GCF_001515625.1 Sinocyclocheilus rhinocerous
CGTCAGAGTAGAAGATAAGCTCAATGCACCAAAATATTGAGATAGCCTTAATGAAAACACAGTCCAGAGCATTCAGAACCTCAGACTGGGCAGAAGGTTCACCTTCCAACAGGACAATGAACCTAAGCACACAGCAAGAGTCAATTATAGACAACTCTGTGGATGTCCTTGAGTGACCCAGCCAGAGCCTGAGCTTGAACTCAATCAAATATTTCTGGAGAAACCTGAAAATGTGCATCTGCCCCCATCCAAGCTGACAGAGCTTGAGAGGTGAAGAAGTGAGGTGAAGAATGGCAGATAATTGCCAAATGCTGATGATCAAAGCTTGTTGCATTAAACAAAAAAGACTTGAGACTGTAAAGGTGCTTCAGCGAAATATTTAGTT
>NW_015635356.1:1282-1870 GCF_001515625.1 Sinocyclocheilus rhinocerous
ATATAAATTATATGAATATAAATATATACATGTAAATACATGTAAATATTTTCAAAATATATACTGAATGTGTGTATTTATACATATATTATGTAAATAAAAACTTTTATTTTAGATGTGATTAATCGAGATTAATCGTTTGACAAAACAAAATATACAGTGGTGTGAGTTTTTGCCCCCTTCCTGTTTTTTTTTTTTTTCATATTTGTCACACTTGAATGATTCAGATCATCAAACAAATTTTAATATTACATAAAGATAACCCAAGTAAATACAAAATGCAGCTTAGAAATAATGATTTAATTTATTTAGGGAAAAAAGCTGTCCAAACCTACCTGGCCTTACATGAAAAAGTAGTTGCCCCCTAAATCTAATAACTGGTTGTGCCACCCTTTGCAGCAACAACTGCAATCAAGCATTTGCGATAACTGGCAATTAGTCTTTCACATCGCTGCGGAGGAATTTTGGCCGACTCTTCTTTGTAGAATTGTTTTAATTCAGCCACTTTGGAGGGCTTTCGAGCATGAAAGGACTGTTTCAGGTCATGCCACAGCATCTCAATCTGATTTAAGTCCGGACTTTGACTTG
>NW_015635357.1:0-789 GCF_001515625.1 Sinocyclocheilus rhinocerous
ACGTAATGTAAAGACTGTTTAATTCATACTGGAAGCCGGAGGGCGTCTCTTGCACAGAAACTCCACATATGCATAGCAGAAGAAATACTACTGACGATGCTCCAGGAAGGTATCCAGTTATCGCTGAATAAAACGCACAACGGAGGTAGAGACATTTTAACTGATGAAACTTGAGGAAAATAAACATACGACTGCACAAAATATATGGTTTATCTGTGTTCTTCAATCTTGGGTATTTTTGTAAGGAAAGTATATTTATAATGCAATGTTAATCGACATGGCTTTTATCACTGTATATAATACTATCATTCTGTAATATGAAACCACGTCTGGTCACAAAAAGAAGTATTTCAAACACTCGACTATGTTATTAAGTTAATTTGGAGAAAAAGCATATCAATAAATTGTATCTTTGTTGGACAACAGTTTTGTAAACAGGCTCATAGACATGCAAAACTGTATCGCACACGTGCTACTGTAGTACATTTATTCTGACCGATTTTTTGTGCACTGTACAGCCCTGACCAAACCAGTTACAGCTCGAGCTCCTCATTTAGCGATATAGGCTAACGTTACTCCTCCTCAATTTCACGTCTGCTTTCCGTGATGTTGCTCCGCACTGTCGCACACAGAAATATGTCAACAACTAGACTTTATCGTTATTATCGCAGGAAGACTAATTCTTATCGTGGGGAGAATTTTTACCGGTATATCGCAAACTATAAGATATCGCCCATCCGTAGCGTTTATGCGGTTTAAAGGTGCAATAGGTGATTGTCTTCAGAAACA
>NW_015635358.1:0-370 GCF_001515625.1 Sinocyclocheilus rhinocerous
CTCCTTCAGGGAACGAGGGTTACCATACGTAACCGAGACGTTAACGCTAATACATATTAAATACACACTGACGCAATGCTGATGTTATTAACGTCAACCATTTGAAAACAAAGTATAACAATAATTAGAATTGGGACGTTTTGATGTGATATGAGCTAACCGATCGTTATATTTAATCACCATTGATAGTGCAGTTTATTGTAATGCTTTTTTCCAGTTGTTACTTACTTGTTCAGATGACATTCTCCAGTGAAAACTCTTATTTGGGTCATACTTTCAGGATGTAAAATCAGTGAATACAAAGTGCAGTATCCACACTGGTGCAGTGACTGACAGCCACACATTAGATTCATCCGCGCTGGCTGCGTGC
>NW_015635358.1:390-787 GCF_001515625.1 Sinocyclocheilus rhinocerous
GCGCTGGAGCCGTGCCGGCGCACAACCCACGCAAGGAAGATAATTCTGCAAATAGCTGCAATTGCAGGTTTTCAAACAGAGATGGCAACAAAGAGGCAAAACTTGTGGACTGCAGCTTTAAGTTCAGTTTAAAAAAAAAGCTTTGACCACATCACAAATTGAACCTTAATATTGTCTGGAATTAAAGGGATAGTTTTCCTGTCCTATGTCATCTGCTGGAACGTCACTCTCTCATGCACACACGTACGTCAGTTGGCGGAAGCTAAAGTTTAAGGTGTATATAGTTGTAAATATGGATATTTTTATTACAAATACACATCGATTTGCTTCAGGAGGCCCTTATTAACCCCCTGGAGCCGTGTGGAGCACTTAATTTATGATGGATTGACAGTTTATT
>NW_015635359.1:0-471 GCF_001515625.1 Sinocyclocheilus rhinocerous
TCATCGATACTTCCTTTCAGAATCATCTGATTTTGGAAGTTCCATAACTGAATGCAAAACTGATTTCTTGGGGTTACATTGCTCACAATCATCCAACCCATTCAATCCGCCAACCTCCTATGTTAAAAACATGGCCTTTTTTAATCTAAGATTTCATGGCATTTTACGTTAATTTAGTCGTGGCGTCCATTGTAATGGACATGAAAAAATACCAATAAAAACATGAGTTATCAAAAATGTTTTTTCCCCCTTTATTTCTATGCTGGAAGGGAGTAAAAATCAACTGGGAAATTTTTTTTTGCTCAGCAGAAAAAAATCAGGTCTGAAGGGGTTAAGAAGCGTCCACAGGCTGTTATTTCAACAAAAGGTGGCTCTACTAAATACTGATGTGATTATTCCATTGGGTTGCCCAAATTTTTGCACCTTTCTGTTTTTGTTGTGATTCACATTGCATTGTTTCTGTTGATTCAA
>NW_015635360.1:0-187 GCF_001515625.1 Sinocyclocheilus rhinocerous
ATATATCGCACAACAAAAAGTTGTTATCGTGACAGGCCTATGTATGTGTCACGACTCTTATAACTGTCTGCAAACCATAGCTGTTTTGTGGAACACTTCTCATGACAAACATCTGACTGATCAGACAGTTTACCTGTGATTACAGAGTGCTTGATTTGATGCAGACTTGACAGAGTGTCAGTGCTGC
>NW_015635360.1:232-867 GCF_001515625.1 Sinocyclocheilus rhinocerous
CTGCACCTGATTGTGTCTGAATGATCATGGAAGGTAAAATAATGATCACAACTATTACATCATTTTAATTGAGCATCCCATGCCAGTAAAAAAAGAAGAAAAAAAACGGCCCAAAGTAGCGCAATTACCATGTCCCAAATATAAAAATGTCATTCCCATCCCTAAAATACATATTTTACGGTCACTGTTATGCACATTTATCATAAACACAGCTCAAATGCTTCCTACTAGTGTGGCCCAAAACATTTAGCACAGTTTTATTACAGGTAGAATGCAAAATGTTTCAGTACAAGCATTTCAACCAAATGTAATTTATGCAATATTTCAAACCTTTAACCCACTGGGGAAAATCAACCCATGACAACAGTTTAAAAGCAACCCAATTTCGTGGAAAAAAACAACAACAACCCTGCATCCAACATGAGCTGCAGAAGTCAGATTTGACTGATCACGGGTCAAAAGTAAGGAGAGATAACTGACAAGATGTTGGAGGATTTGCTCCTCAACAGATCATTTCTTTTTACAAAGCATTCTGTTGCAGCTGAATAACACAAGCAAAAATCAGCAGCCTACAGAACACTGCAATGGAATTTTGCCTATGCTTTAAAAAAAAAAAAATACCACAGCAAAAACAA
>NW_015635361.1:0-175 GCF_001515625.1 Sinocyclocheilus rhinocerous
TAGAGGAGAAACAATAATGTACAGTATGTGGAAAATAATGTGTTCCCTTTCGATACTACACTCGTACTGCGTCTTGCGAGACGCATATGGGAAAAAAGCCTTTTTTCTCCTGAACTAAAGCCTTCTTCATTCACGCAGTGAAACTGCACGGCCATTGGTTCGTGCAGTGTATTAA
>NW_015635361.1:300-507 GCF_001515625.1 Sinocyclocheilus rhinocerous
AGCGGGCGTTCGCCACAGGATTCTCAGATTTCTTCTCCTTCAGCGACGACTCTACGTCTTCAAGCTGATCCGAAGCCGCTCGCCGTTGACACGCCTTAGCAGCTGGAATCGGGACCTCTCAGCACAGCTGACCTGCTTTTCCTGCTTTTCCGCGACGCAGCCATTCCGGTCCGTTTCCCCTGCCGCCATCCGGCGATTCTGAAAGAG
>NW_015635362.1:0-1264 GCF_001515625.1 Sinocyclocheilus rhinocerous
CATGAGTCTTATACTGTAAGTTAACTTTACATGAGAAAGCAAATCTAAAAAGATTCCTCTCACTAATTTTATCCATATGCAAAATCAATAGTACCTTGACCTTATTAATTAGTATCACTGATAGAAGTAAATTAATACTTCTTTTCACAACCTTTTTTTTTTACAAGAAGCTTCAAAAAAGATTGAAAGTTGCCATTCTCATCTCCCAGACTAGCACAGTTCTCTCCAGACATGGTTTCTCCAGTTATCAAGTTCTGTCGGCCCCTCACTGAACCAGAACCTTTCAGAAACAAACAGTTTTGGTAAAGAACAATTTTTTGTATTATTATTATTAAAACAGCTATAGTTTAGGTTATTGGTTCACATCTGGGATGGTCATGTTTTATGTTGTTTTTATTTATTTTTTTGGTTCTCAGCTAATAAATTCACAATCATTTGTCAACTACGGCGTTTACCTGCTGTATTTATTCTACAGTGATTTATGACAGATAGTTCTTACTGTACTCTAGTTTCATTGAGAGTTTGGCTATTCACCCAAACCCAGTGTCCCTCATTGTCCAAATCACCAAGACCAATCCAGTGTGTCTCTTTTATTTTAGAGATCAGGACATCCTAAAGGAAAAAAAATAAATTATTTTGGTTATTTTACACATCTTTTATCTCATTAAATACAATTTACATGCCAAACTCAAGCCGGAAGCACTTCACAGCTTGGGTTAACAATTTCTGCAGCAACAGTGCAGTAAACAGTGAGTGGTTTTGTTTGGTTTCTTCGTCTTGAGATTCAAGCACTTGTGGTTTCATCGCAGATGGTTTGAATATTTTGTAATCATACTCATTTTGTGTCAACTGTTTGTACAAATGCTGATCAATACCATTACTAGTAGTGGTTGACCGACATTGATTTTTGACAGCCGATGCTGATACCTTAGAGAGCAGGGTGGCCGATGGCTTATACTGTATATATTGTAGCATTTGGACCAATCAGACACACATTTTTTCATTAGATTTAACAAATCAATTATTCATTAGATTAACAAATAGTCACAGACCCCTCACCCAATAAACATACTGGGTGCCAGGATGTCTGCGAACGACCCCAGGTCCCTGGTTACCATGGCAACTGTCTGCGAACCCAGGTCCCTGGTTACCATGGCAACCACGACACCTCAGCCAGACCAGATACATTTTACGACCTAAAAGTATATAGAGAGAATCTTGCCCCTTACTCAATTCTCTCTAAAACAGACACATACAGGTGCAT
>NW_015635363.1:0-127 GCF_001515625.1 Sinocyclocheilus rhinocerous
AATTTAAGGGGGTCTGAATACTTTCCGTACCCACTGTATGAACATTCCTTAGGTGCATATGGAAGATGAGAGGTGATTGTAACCCTCTTGGAATGGCAGAAGTCTGCCGGGGAAACACGGGCTCGAG
>NW_015635363.1:393-542 GCF_001515625.1 Sinocyclocheilus rhinocerous
TTTGAGGTGAGAACACAGGAGGATACCGGCTCCACACGAAGGCTATAGAGTCTAGCGGATGTGTAGGGGTCGCCCAGCCCTCAGCTCTACAGATATCTGCCAAACGAGGCGCCACGAGCCAGCGCCCAGGAGGATGCCACACTCTAGTT
>NW_015635364.1:0-253 GCF_001515625.1 Sinocyclocheilus rhinocerous
CTTCAGCTTCATTCATCGCACCCAAAGATAAACTGCAGTGCTTTATTTTAGTGCAGCGGGAATTTTGCTCATTCATTCTCGTGAGTGTTTACATTCCTCTGCAAGCGCACGTGAGCCTGGCTTTACAGAAACTCGCTGATCTGATCACAGAGACAGAGCAACAACACCCAGACTCTGTTTTAATAATTCTCGGAGACTTTAATAAAGCAAATCTCTCCCGTGAACTGCCAAAATACAGACAGCACATCACATG
>NW_015635364.1:373-576 GCF_001515625.1 Sinocyclocheilus rhinocerous
CTCTGATCACTGTTTGGTTTATCTTATACCGACCTACAAGCAGAAACGGAAATCATCTAAACCTGTATTAAGGACTGTAAAAAGATGGACTAATGAAGCAGAGCGGGATTTATAAGCCTGCTTCGACCTCACTGATTGGAGTGTTTTTGAAGCCGCTACCACCGATCTGGACGAGCTCACAGAGACTGTAACATCATATATCA
>NW_015635365.1:0-712 GCF_001515625.1 Sinocyclocheilus rhinocerous
AGGCAGGCTAGGGGAACTCATATTAATGTTAAAAAACCTCATAAAAGTGAAATTTTCATGCCATGGGACCTTTAAGACCTATTTAATCTACATATAAAACATTAGAAATTAGATATTTGTTGAATTTTTATTGTGTGTTTGACTGTTAAAACAAAAAATATTTGTTGTTTGTCTCAATAAATTGGGTTAATTTAAAAATACAGTGGTTAAATTTAAAAAAAAAAATTTCTATTGCTCTTTGTTTTAAAAAAGGTTATAAAAAAGTCAATAATTATCGATACCGAACGATATGAAACATTATATCGTTGATACATGTTATAAAAAAATGTCAATAATTATCGATACCGAACGATATGGAACATTATATCGTTGATACATTTTTTAGCTATATCGCCCAGCCCTATATAAGCAACACATAATTCAATGCTTTTTACTTTTGCATTTACTTCTAGATTTATACATTAAGTTACTCTAGCAAGTGGCAAAATATTCTAACTACTTTTCTTACGTTAATCACAAACATTCTAAATTAAAACTTACCAGTGACAGAAACAGCCAGCTCTACTGCCTTTTCTTTTGCATTTAAATCTTTATTACAAGAAATCTTGCGGTTAATAAACAACTTTGTTTTCCTACCTCCACGAGTGCCAGCTATTATTGCCTTGTTTATCTAAAAGAGCTCTTTTCCTTTAAACCTAGCCAAAAAGCCATA
>NW_015635365.1:817-921 GCF_001515625.1 Sinocyclocheilus rhinocerous
AAATATCACGGTTTCACGGTATTGTCGTTACAGCTCTAAAATGTGTTATTTTTAATAACTGACTGGGTAAAAAAAACTAAAAACTTTTTTTCCGCTGAACACAA
>NW_015635366.1:0-324 GCF_001515625.1 Sinocyclocheilus rhinocerous
CACAAGGATCTGTCCTAGGTCCTCTGCTATTTTCAATATACCTGTACATGTTACCCCTTGGTAATATTATCAGAAAATATGGAATTAGTTTCCATTGTTATGCTGATGATACTCAACTATATATCTCAACAAGACCAGATGAAACTTCTAAATTATCTAAGCGAACAGAGTGTATTAAAAATGTAAAAGATTGGATGACCAATAATTTTCTCCTATTGAATTCGGATAAGACAGAGTTATTACTTATTGGACCAAAAAGCAGTACACAGAATCTCTTGGATTACAATTTCCAACTAGATGGATGTACTGTTACCTCCTCTACAG
>NW_015635366.1:437-532 GCF_001515625.1 Sinocyclocheilus rhinocerous
ATTCTTCCATCTTAGAAACATTGCCAAGTTACGAAACATGTTAACTGTTACTGATGCAGAAAAGATAGTTCATGCATTCATGACCTCTAGACTGG
>NW_015635367.1:0-512 GCF_001515625.1 Sinocyclocheilus rhinocerous
ATCTTTTTTTCCACACTTTATTTTTATAAACTAATGTCAAATAGAAATAGTGTCTCTTTTTAAATAGACAAACTGTAACAAATATATACAAACAGTAAAAAAAAAAAAACACAAACAACAATGTGCAAATTTTTAACAAAATTATAAAACATTTATAGGGCTAGTCCAGAGTAGGTTCACGTGGCCGCTGTGCACCTGCCACTAGCTTGTTCATGGTGGCCAGAAGGCCTTCCATAAAAAAAGCTTGCTGACGCCGTGCCTCTGCCTCCTGTATAAGCAGCCGCTCATGCTCCTCAGCTTCTCTCTGTGCCTGCTCCATTAAAATGTCAATAAGGCTTTGCATTTGCTCCCGACTTTGTGTGCGGTCCACTTCCTCTTTCTCCATCATCTCTTTCACCAGACTTACGACACTAGCATCAACCTTTCGTCTCTTTGCAACTAAAAGAGAATAAGGACATGTTTACTACATTGTCTTCTACTTTGCAAAAAAGTAGATGTGTAATATATATATA
>NW_015635368.1:0-525 GCF_001515625.1 Sinocyclocheilus rhinocerous
GAATTACGTACGATTATTTTTGACAGCGATTTTATTCCATACAGAGCGCGCTTCAGCTTCCGCTATCTGCACAAACGATTGGATCTGCGTCTAACAGCGCACATTTATATAGGTTAAACATTTAAACTAACATTGTGATATACTTGAACTGTTTTATATATAGATTTTATTTTAGGCAAGTCCTGATGATTTGAGAAGGCTAAATTGATCAAACATATAGGCTATAGACTATGATCAATTCACTGTCTGCCGCTGGCCTTTACTTAAAAAACAAACAAACAACAACTTACATTTAACGAACAAAAAATACTCCAAATATTTTTTCTAAATTTACTTTATAAAAAAAACAAACTACTCCCAATGTTTCTCTAAATTTACTTTATAAAAAAACGAAACGAAACATAATCACTTTTCCGTTACATACAAAACTGAACTATTTTATTAGCTGAAACAGTAAGCTTTTTTTTGGGAAAAGGGGGAAAAAGACGGGCTAAATCCACTTCATCCAACCTGTTTTGTTCTCAT
>NW_015635369.1:0-1644 GCF_001515625.1 Sinocyclocheilus rhinocerous
TGCAAACAGAAACAATACTGTACTACATAGATGTTTCCTGTCAGTAAATGAGTGGACTTTGCGGTTCCGATGAGCATGAACGGTATATGAGTGGCGCACTCACATGGGCCGTGAGCGACTGAGCGGAGCACACACACGCATAGAGCGGGATAATACACAGAGCGTCACACCACGTGAAAGTGAATCCTGAGCGGTGAACTCATTTTCGGCAGCCGGAATTTCGGTGCATCTCTAATTATTGGCGACATTAGAAATGGATATTATATAATAGCTGCTTTTTTGAACATTTTAGCAATTTAAAAATATTAAAAAATGATTTTTTACACGGCACCCCTGCTCTCGATAGACGGCACCCCGGTTGGGAAACACTGCGCTAGCATATATAGCCTATGTAACTTTTTAATAAACTGGGTAAATTCCCAACATTCCCAAACAAATAACAGTTTACACTATGTGTGAATGTTATAATAAATGTATTAACAGAGCTCTTGTAGAGTTATTATTATTATTGTCTTACTTTTTTATTTTATTTTACATAACGACAGTAAAATTACAATACTATAATTTATGAATGTCGATGGAGTTGTTGCTTTTTCTCTGCTTTTATTTTGGCAGAAACAGGAGGAGTTGTTGCTTTTTCTCTCCTTTTATTTTGGCAGAAACAGGAGTAAACTCTACTTCAAGAAAGCAATATCATGGAATCTTTAATTTGCAGTGGTCACTGCCACAATAGTCAAAACACTTGAGATAACATGATCAGAACCACAGCACACATCACTTCCAGAGGTGCAAGACCAACGCACAGAGCACTCAGAAAGTATGTAGCCTGTCAGGCAGTATTTATAGAGCATCCCCTCGACTGCTCTGTCCTGGATCTGAAAGGAGACCAAATGCAATATTTATACAGAGGGAGAGGAGTAACAAGTTAAGCTTCATGAGGAAGCATATGGAGGTGTTTGTTTGTATAGCAGCAAAGGCTGTGATGGAGTTAGATGAAAGCTGGCTCTCTGTTGTGGGTATGGATTTTCAACTCTGACCTAAACTAGCTGCTTGGCTAGAGTGCATCTGTCATATATCTTTACATCATTCAGCCGCAGCATGATATCTCTCCTCTGACTGTGATCACACACTGCATGAGGCATAACATGGGCTCCTCAAAGATGAGCTGAAATTGGATATGTTTGGCTAGGGGTGGACCGTATGATCAATCATGATTGTTGAAACAGGAAGTTTGAAATAAATAAATAACATTATTAACATACGTTTAGAATGTTGAAAAACAATAAGGTATCATTATCAAATTATTGTTATTATTATTGAAGTTCAACATTACATATTGATGATGATGATAATGACGATGTTGATGAGGATAACAACAACACTAATTTGATAATGATACTCTGTTGTTGTTGTACAACATATTCCAAACTTATAAATAATATAATTGATAATAATCATAAATAAATAGTCTATATGTGTTTATCTTGTTGTTAAATAAATGAATATATAAATAAATAAATAAATAAGATTATTATTATAAATTATATAAGCTTGGAATATCTGCAATATATTGCACATTGCATTATCAACTTATAGTAGGTACTAGGGTTGTGACGGTGAGGAAATTTTCCCACCGGTTAATCG
>NW_015635370.1:0-1840 GCF_001515625.1 Sinocyclocheilus rhinocerous
AGTAATGTTGTGAAATATTATTATTATTTAATAACCGTTTTCTATGTGAATATATTGTAAAATTTAATTTATTCTTGTTTTCACAAAGCATGATTTCTGAAGAATCATGTAACACTGAAGACAGGCATAATGATGCTGAAAATTCAGCTTTGATCACTTTTTAAAACATACTGAAATAGAAAATAGTTATAAAAAAATGGTAATTTCACAATATTACTGTATTTTAATCAAATAAATGCAGCAGTGGTGAGCATAAAAGACTTCTTTCAAACACATGACAAATCTGACCCTTAAACTTTAGGTAGTGTATGTTTGAGGTATTACTTACTAGTCATATGGTTCATAATGTCTAGAGATGTTCTTCGACAGGAGATACGCTCCAACTCTAGTGCATGGCCATCAGCATGGAAGAATCTAGGAACATAAACAATCTGTCAGAGTCAACAATATTTATTATACAATGCCATTGCCAGGTTTATTATAAACTATAGCAGAGGTGAAATCCAGAAAATAAAAATAATAATTTACAGAATATACAAAAAAGGATTTAATAACAGAATGTACACTTTTAGGTTTACTTATTTAGTAATGCTCTTACAGTGTTACTTATGTTTGGACATCAAAGCCCTTTTAAAATAACTAACAAGCAAACACACACACAAAAGAAAATTACAGATGCATGGTGATATAGGCGAAATATGTTGTGAAATATGCATATAAAGTTATTTAATAAGCTTTCTCAGATCACCTGTGTTTTCTATCTCTGTCAGCAGCTCCCTTCAGAAATGTTTAAATCAGGAACTTCTCCTGTGTCGTAGAGTTGTTGCTTTTTTTTCGCTTCTGAAATCACAGAACAAGTGGTATCAATATGTTTAGCATGAAAGATCAAAACCTCTTTTAATTAACGTAAGTTTATCCCATTTTCAGCTCCATGTAAGTGACGGATCCGTATCCGATTAACTGTACAGGTTAATTTAATTAGCTTACTTTCATTCATCCATTGACAAATTGCCAGCAAAATATTTATATAAAAAACTCTCATCTACACATAAGATGACATTAAAAGCCCAAACTTTCAGAAAGAAGAGCTCAAGTATATAACTAGTTAACCTTATAGTTAGCCTTACGGTTGAGATGCTAACGGACTCTTTCCGAAGACACTTAACGTTAACCATTTCTATAAAGTAAATATTCAACGGAAGCGTGTCATTTACATGAAAGAAAGTGTCAGGAACGCTTGTATGTAGTATTTCTGTAATTTTAGAGACTAAACTTACCTGAAATTAGTGAAAAAAAACAGTGAGAGACGGGAGTTGCTGCTGACAGTTGAACTGCCGCTCCGTTTCCATGGTGACTTCCTCCACTCCGGTTCAGCGCGCGCACCCATTAAAGCACGTAGAAGTCAGGCAGAATTTATAATATCATATAATATAATAATAGCTTTAGAAATGGTAAACGTGGTGTAGAAATAACATTGACTTTTTTTAACGCATGAATATTCGTACACATGTATCATGAGGAACAATTTTTAAGCTTTAATTTTATGTATTTTTTAAATATATTTTCAAAATATATTTCAATATATTCAACAGTGCTTCATGTCAAATGTCTAATCTATTTATTAGGGCTATGTGGTCCGAAATAAACGTGCTTCTGCTAAATTTGGACTAAATTAGACGGACCAAACAAAACCCCATTTTAAACGTCGTTTTTGGGCTAAATTTGGCCCAAATCTGACGGACCAAACAAAGACCAATTTTCAACGTCGCTTTTTGGGTTAAAAGAAGTCCATGATGGGCCGACTTGATTTAGCCCAAAAAACGACGTCCAAATGACGTCT
>NW_015635371.1:0-553 GCF_001515625.1 Sinocyclocheilus rhinocerous
TGGAAACTTGGGTAAAACAATACACATTCATTCACATTTATTTACGCATGTCAAAAGAGTATAACTTGTACAGCAGGCCATGATAATGTGGGGACTCAGCTGATTGATTTTGGCCACCAAATCATGGTAGCACATTTCTGAACCCAAACTGTATGCTTTGTTTAAACGTGAGCAAATGTGTTTGTACTAATATGAGACAATTGCTCCTCTGTCTTCCTTAAAAAAATCTGTACAAATGATGGTGTCATAATGGTGCTCACACTTTACACATTGGTTGATTTATTGTTTCTTGCAATTGTCAAAGTACATCCAACTGCAAATACACAAAATAAAAGATTCAAACTGAGCTATGTTGCAAAGTGTCCTTTTAGTGTTTACAAACTGAGCTTGCAAAGTGTCCTTTTAGTGTTTAATAAGGAAAACATTACTCTTTATTTAAACATAGCATTGGAAATTTGCTGGGAAAATTAAAAAATGTAGCTAAACATTTTACAGATTGTCCCGGAAGAATTAGTCTGTTTAATCCAGACTTATTGAACCGTGTAATGTGTGA
>NW_015635372.1:0-865 GCF_001515625.1 Sinocyclocheilus rhinocerous
TGTGAAAGAGATGCTGCTCCACACTGGAGATCTTATGAGAAACTCCGCGTTCAGGAGAGAAACGGAAGGATGTTCTCCTGCAGAACAAGCTCACCTGTGCATACAACATACTCCTACATCTATACCTGCGTCTGAAAGGTGTTGTGTTCAGGAATCAGTGAAGATCCTGCCAACATCCTCAATAAGCTTCTTCAGTCCAAAGATAAACACCAGCTGATGGAGACATTGATCACTGAATAGATCACATTGCAAACCCTTTGTGCTATTGTGCATTTTCACAGAAATTGTATTAAGCATGGACTTTACTTGCATTAAAAAGGCTTGTTTCTGCTATTTGTAAATGTAAGCTATTATTTTAAATTATAGAGAAGTGCAAACTGGGTGCTTAATGCAAATGTGATTGGCTACATTTACAAAATCAGGCGATTATGTTCGCACATCTATGCAAATGTGTCTTTATTTATAGAGATAAAAGAATGAGGTTAATCACTGTCTGTCAGTTTATAGTGATCATGTAGATTTGCAAAGACACTGATGAATGGTACACCACAAACAGCTTTTGGGTTTATTTTTTCCTTCAAAACAAAATATCTTCATGCAGGAAATATTAAACATGAACATATAGCTGGTATTCGTATCAGAAATTGATGAGAATATACAACTAATTTTACAATACAAGCCTCTGTTACCATGTTGCTCTATATTGTATTATATCTATATTTATGCATTTAGCAGACGCTTTTATCCAAAGCGACTTACAGTGCATTCAGGCTATAAATTTTTTTTTACCAATATGTAGCCCCCAGATATCAACTAAAACACGGCGGGCCCCACAACCTCCAAAGCCTGTGGGACCAGCTCGTCC
>NW_015635373.1:0-724 GCF_001515625.1 Sinocyclocheilus rhinocerous
TTCGTTGTTTTGTTAATGAATGAATCAGCGTTTTTGACCAAACCAGTTGAGTGAATGGTTCAGTGACTCACTCATACAGACATTCACTTGTTTTGTTAATGAATGAATCAGCGTTATTGACCAAACCAGTTGAGTAAATGATTCAGTGACTCACTCATACAGACATTCACTTGTTTTGTTAATGAACGAATCAGCGTTTTTGACCAAACCAGTTGAGTGAATGATTCAGTGACTCACTCATACAGACGTTCACTTGTTTTGTTCATGAATGAATCAGTGGTTTTAAAAAAAAAAATGTTTGAGTGAATAATTCAGTGACTCATTTATAAAAACAGTGGCTGCATCTGAATATGCATACTTCCCTGCTATTTAGTAGGCAAAAACAGTATGTGAAAAGAGCAGTATGTCTGAATTTACAGTATTGATAGAACAGTAGGCAAAAAGTACCTGGGTGACTTCTGCTGAGATTTCAAAGTATGAGGCCATGGGGCCATGGGAGATGATTTGTAAATGTATGCAATTTCAGATGCAGCCAATCACTTAAGGAATGAATCAGTGTTTTTGAACAAATGTGTTGAGTGAATGATTCAATGACCTACTCAATGACAATAGTCTTGTTCGAAGTGCATCGGCGCTGTGCAGACCGATTGGAGTATGGCATCAAAGCACCAAGAGAGCAATTGGACAGCAGACGACTCTTTATTTTTTTTAATTGCTCTTGCGG
>NW_015635374.1:0-239 GCF_001515625.1 Sinocyclocheilus rhinocerous
GGTTTCATTGCCATTGATTTAAGCTAACAGACGCCTGCACTGTGGCTTCTGAAGGCCTTAAGGCAGATTTATTTGACCCTGGCAACATGATTGCTGAAATATGATTGGATAAAAGCTCTAATATAAACATACACTGCTGGAAGCAGTGCAACCAAGAGAAAAGCTATGAACTGAAGAGAATAGACTATTGGAAATAATTTAATACACATTAATGGAAAAATATATTAAACTAAATCAGT
>NW_015635374.1:837-977 GCF_001515625.1 Sinocyclocheilus rhinocerous
TATAAATAACACAAAATTCGCTGTTGTTGGCACACTTTGTAGACAAAAAACCTTTGCAAAAAAGAAGACAGAGAGAGAAAGAGCGAAGGGAGGCTCTAAAGGCAGTTCAACATTGCAAACATGAACTCAAAGCTCCAGCA
>NW_015635375.1:0-217 GCF_001515625.1 Sinocyclocheilus rhinocerous
AGACACAATGTTGTCTGTTTTGCTCAATTTTGCCAACGAAAATATGAAGACAAAGCAGAATTGTTCGTCTCTGAGCAACACGCAGCGGCATTTCATTTCTTAATGCACGTTTTGAACGAATTGGGTGAACCATTAGGCTCGTTGGATATGAAGCGGCACTGCACAGACCAATCGGTGTATGACATCAAAGTACAGCGAGAGCGATTCCAAAACATCC
>NW_015635375.1:280-825 GCF_001515625.1 Sinocyclocheilus rhinocerous
CTTTCGTGGTACTTTGATGTCACACACCGATCGGTCTGATGGTGATGATCCGCTTCAAGTTGAACAAGCCTAATGATTGAATGGACCATTCATAAAGAACCATTTACTTCACTCCTGAATGAATCAGCCATTTGAACCAATCAAATGAATGAATGAATGACTCCATGACTTAATCATTAAGACATTTACCACCACCTACTGGCAGTTTTAGTTTCTTATTTAGGGTATCATTTCATTAAAGAAATAATTTCATATTTCCATAGTAATAATAATAATAAAAATTATTAAAGGGTTCACCAACCCAAAAATGAAAATGTTGTCTCCATTTACTCACCCTCATGGTCCAAAAGAGTATATGTAATACATTTTATGTTGAATCAAACAAAATATTTATTGCTGAAGCTACTTTTTGTAATGTCTGTTTGATGCTTTACACAACAATGACTTTAAATGATCTTTTGGGAGTAATGTCTGATTAATTTGCGATTAATTAGATTAAACATTTTAATCGCTTACCAGCCCATATATATATATATATATATATA
>NW_015635376.1:0-474 GCF_001515625.1 Sinocyclocheilus rhinocerous
ATAGTTATAAATGATAAAAAAGAAGGTTTTAAAAAGATCGGTATCAGTGATCAGTATCGGCAGATATTGCTTTCTGTGATCGGCAATCGGCCTCAAAAATCCTGATCGGAGCACCCATACTCAGAGCTCAAGTGTGCTATATGAGTGTGTTGTATGATGCTGTTGCTGTTTGAGAACTAAATCTGCTGGAAAAAGTGTGAGCGGTTTAGTTTATTGTATGAACTGCTCGAATGCTGTAGACTAGCTGACAATTCATGATAATTCAGAATAATGTCAGACTGAGCTCAAACCAATCTTAGCAAAATCCTAAATGTGTGTGTAGGACATTAGAGCCTCTCTCCTAAAATAGATATTTTGTGCAGTAGGCTCATATGAAATTACAAACCATAAATAAATAAATGCATAAACTATGGTCCACTGATCAGTACCTACTTATGTGCATTAAATTGCTACTTTCTACTTTTACTCAAGTCA
>NW_015635377.1:0-360 GCF_001515625.1 Sinocyclocheilus rhinocerous
AAGATGGGTGGGGTCAAGACAATTGACATGAGAGCACATGGCACATAGGAAACAAAGACAAAAGCCATGTGATCACACAAAACAAAACACAAGCACATGGCCAGCAAAACAATCACAAGCCATGTGCTTGAACAAAAAGACACGAACACGCAGCTAATGAGAAAACTCATAAACCGCGTGTTCACACAAGACAACAAGAAAAGCACGCGGCTGAACACAAACCGCGTGCTACACAAAACACAACACACGTGGACAGAAGAGCGCACGGCCGAGCGAACTCGAGACCGCACGCTCACACAACCAGACAGAACATGGAGCGCGAGTGTCCGGACCCCGACACGAAACCGAAACTCAACAAGA
>NW_015635377.1:389-519 GCF_001515625.1 Sinocyclocheilus rhinocerous
TGAGTGCCGGGATCTGAACACCACGCTCCAACATGAAACAGTACACGCAGACAAGAGCACACGGCTCGAGCACTCTCGAAGCCACACACTCACATGAAAACAATGACATGACGCGAGTGTCAGGGCTCTG
>NW_015635378.1:0-616 GCF_001515625.1 Sinocyclocheilus rhinocerous
ACACCATTTATACTTAACACAAGCTCGGACACATCAGTTCAAATGTCACTAACTCTTGTTATTAGGAAATTGTAGGAAGTTAATAGTTAATAGGAAACACTTATTTCTTTAGTCAGGACTACCCATACATAGCCTGGAGTGTTTTTTTTTTTTTAAATACTGGTGCATTTGATGTCTAGTGTGCACAAAAAAAATTATGAAAAATGGTGAATTTTAATTAAAAAGTGAAAACTTGTGAAACGATTTTTAATTGAATCATGACCCCAAAAATCGATATGAATCGAATCGTGCAGTACAGAAAGATTCCCACCCCTAGTAAACAGTATAAATGTGAAAGTCAGAATAATGAGAAACCTTCTCATAATATTGAGGATAAGAGTAATTAGACCTTGTTTCATAGTCGAAGATAGTGAATTATTTTGGATACATTCGAGAAAGGCTCGAAATAATAGTTCTCTCAAATCTTCCCTCAACGTCACATTATAATGAGAACGTTGTGTAACAAAGAGATACTGTATTATAATAATGAGATACTTTCTCGTAATGACTAAATATGATACTTTCTTATAACGACTTATATCTCAATAATAAGATACTTATAGATTATTTCTCAAAA
>NW_015635379.1:0-1201 GCF_001515625.1 Sinocyclocheilus rhinocerous
ACTCGTACTGATGCAGCTACACTACTGTCGTTTCAGCGTCTGAGCACCTGGTACAGCAAGTTTGTGCCTGCCTATGCTACTCTGGTTGAGTCAATGAGAGCCTTGGAAGGCATTTAACTACTGCTCAAGAAAGTTTTGATAAAGACAAACGAGCAATAGTGGACAGTCCTACTCTTTCCTTATTCAACCCCAATCACAGTACAATCCTTTCCTGTGATGCTTCAGACTACATGTGTTGGTGCTGTCTTGACTCAGCTGGATGACACTGGAACAGGAAAAACGATTGCTTTCGCTTCATGCTCCTTGCCCGATGCTGAACAAAGATATTCCCTTGTCGAGAAGGAAGCACTGACACGTGTCTGGGCCGCAGAAAAACTTAACATGACCACAGAAACTGAGCACAAGGTATAGTCCGTACAAAGCAGAGACTTAGGCAATTGTACTGGTGACCTAAGATGGACAGCCAGACTGAAGCTCTGATACGAAACTCCCATTCATGAAAACAAAATGACAAGTCTGCTGTTACACGTGATGCCCCTCTCGATCCTGTTTAATTGCCTTCTGCTGCATGGGAAAAGGTCTCCATTGACATTGTTGGACTGTTCAAAACTGTACCATCAGACTGCAGGTATGCAGTCACGCTCGTGGATTACTTTAGCAAATGGCCTGAAGTTTTCGTGTCCAGAGTTGACACATCTCCAGACCGAGAAGGAAATCCAAAAGAGTTGGTCTCAAACAATGGACCACAGTTTATCTCTGCTGAGTTTCTGAGAAAGAGAGACATACATCATCTCAGATCTGCTGTTTATTATGCTTGTGCAAATGGAGAAGTCGAGAGGTTTAATCGAGTCTTGAAAGACTGTCTGCTTCAATTCAAGATGAACATTCCAAGACGTTCACTCGAACATTCTTGATGAACTATTGAAGTACTCCTCATAGCACCTCACCATCTGAGTTACTCCATGGCCAACGTATGAGAACCAAGTTACAAGTCATGGACCTTCACGTAGAAGAGACTGACAGAAACATGATACGACACTGTGTGAAAAGCAAGATTTAAACCTTGTGATCTGGTTCGAGTTAAGAGACCTTGGATGGTAAAGAAGCTGAGACATTCTCTTTATTACATTGTGTTCATAATACTTGCTTATTCTTAACTTATGTTTATTTCTGCTTTGTTATACAAACAGCTGTATTCATT
>NW_015635380.1:0-5065 GCF_001515625.1 Sinocyclocheilus rhinocerous
CAAACATGTCAGCCCAATCAGCAGCAATGTGTATGTAAACCACGCAGTATTAAAGAGACAGCTGGCACAATATAATTAACATCCAAATAAATTCAAATGAGCAAGTATATTGTTTGCACATGTTTATTTACATTAAAGGCAAAAAAACTGAAATAATAAGGGCACAAGTATAGATCTGGAACTTCTTTAAGTCTGTCTAAATATCATTTAGTAATTGCAATGTCTTCTGGTCCATATGCTTTCCTTAGGACGGTGTGCTAGACACTGATTAATGTAACATAAAAATACTATACATATTTATATATTTTGCTATTGTATTATGGAGTGACACTTTCATAAACTTTTCTATACCCCTCTGATTATATAATGGTAAATATTACAATATCATAGCACAACAACAGTGATCAGCAATAATGATAAGCTGAATACTCACAATTAAAATAAGGTCATAGATCATAACAGTCTCGAAGGTAAGAAGTGGATTATCCTTCACCTTAAATGTTTGTCTTTTCATCCTGAAATGCGAGGCAAATGTTGGATCACAATAATTAGGAACCAGAGTTTCCACAAATCCCTTCATTTGATTGGGATGTTCTCTTTTATTCTGGACGGCAAGGGCAATCGAGCGAATTTTGCAGTATTAAACACGTATTTATACCGATTTCATCAGGCTCCGAAAATTCTTCAAAAAGAACACAAAGAATGGCCTTCTCAGCTGCCATAGTTGCAACTCTTGCGTCATCAGAACAGGGTGTTCAACGCACCACCGTTTCCGTTTAAAAAACGTTTTGCAACGTTTTTGTCGGGGCTGAACGCAGCCCTGATCTTCATTTCATTTAATAATTTGTGATTTTTCTTTCCGACTGGTAGGTCTTATCCTCTTGTTCTTCAGCCAGAAACCTGTCAAACCGTAAATTAATGGCTTACTGACAATGAGGTACTCATTCAGTGCTGGTTGACACTCATGACATGTCAAATTGAATAAGTTGTCAAACTGGCAGATAAGGATAATAAATAATTTAAAACTAATTATTTCCCCTTGTTTACCATTTAAACCACACAGAAAGTGTTTGCACATTGAGTTAATCGCTGTTTAGCTATTTGCATATATTCTGTCGTGTTCAGAGATGTTTTTGTTTTTCAACGTTATTAGCATCCTATTTATTGTCGTTATACATATCATTAATGAAAGACAGCAGAACAGCAGCATTTTGAATCATTAAAAAACACAAACATCCCCTAATTGCTGTTTTTTGTCAGCATATCGTATAAAATGTCCCATTTTCGACCCGTTTCTGCTCCGAGTAACATTACAGCTAAATAATTTAGCGCTGAATGAGGAGCGTCGCTATCTTATGAGGCGTGAATATTAATGCCCGCGCATGCTGTGTTAATTAAGAAAACCAATTAATACAGGCAGCTTAAATCCTGTAATAGAGGACGTGTTTCTCACCCGTCCGGCCGGAGATGAGAAAGGCTTGTGTATTCCGCGCCATAATCTTGACATTCAGGGAACCTTTGTTCTCTGAATCCATTGTGAATTATGTCAATCAAATTTAAACGGTGGCATTTTGGGCTGGAGCGTTTCGACCGCGCGGTCTCCAGGTATCAACATTCGCCCGCGCATTTGACTGAAGGTGAAGTAACTTAACCCGCCGTGTTCACGTTCGCCTTCACAGCTGAGGACTGGCGCTGAGCTAATGAGCTAATCACCCTTGGATGATTTCAGAGGCTGTTATCATTTGAGTATTGAACACTTCTAGTAAAGGTGAAGTCGGACAGAATGAGGCTTGTGCTGTATATTGATCCTGTTTGAAGCTTGCATAAGTGTGGTAAAATAACTCGAATCAGGGAAGAAAACATGTTCACTGGATGTTGTCCCAGTTGAAAAAAAACAGCATATGCTGGTTAGGTATGTTTTGATGCTGGTTTAAGCTGGTCCTTTGCTGGTTTATGCTGGTCATGTGCTGGCAAAGGATCAGCATAAACCAGCAAAAAGACCAGCATAAACCAGCAAAAAAACCTGGTTTAAGCTGGTCCTTTTGCTGGTTTAAGCTGGTCCTTTTGCTGGTTTAAGCTGGTCAGGACCAGTTTAAACCAGCAAAAGGACCAGCTTAAACCAGCAAAAGGACCAGCTTAAACCAGCAAAGGACCAGCTTAAACCAGCATCAAAACATACCTAACCAGCATATGCTGGTTTTTTCAACAGGGGTGTAATCATATTTCACAGACATTTTAAGAAAGATCACATCTTGAATAAACAGTAGGCCTATATTTTATATCTTTGACTATTTAATTTATATGTATTTAATATTTACACTGCAAAAAAAAAATGTCGTTAGGCCTACATAATTATATACTACATTTATGTAGCTATTTTAGGGTTGTGAAAATTGCAAATCTTGCTTGACATATAGCCTAAATATTTTTAAATAAAATTAAATGTAATATTTAGTTTGACCTCCTGACAGTATCTTTAAGTTTTGTCTTTTACTTTCTTTATATACTCCACTTTGCTGATTAAGTTGCTCATTTTAAACAATTTCGCCCTTAATTTGCAAAACAAGCAATTATGGTTCACAGAAGTTGCACAAGCACCAATCTTTAGAAAGTTCCCTGTGTCATGTTTACTTTGTATCAGGTTAGCAAATGAATCCTGAATTTTAAATGTCTTGCACACAAACATCATGCCAAAGTGCTAATTTAGCATCCAGGCATCTTATTTTATTAATAGAACAAATTAATATTTATTGAATTATATCTTTTAGGAATTACTCGCGTGAACAATTGCAAATTGAAATGGAGCTGCACCTGAAAGAAATAATGACAGCACAATTCAGGAGGACAGAACGTGTTGTGCACAGTATTAAGACCTTCATAATTCAGCTCTCAGCACTTCAAACTCAAGACAAGCATGAAGTAATAATGAAAAAGAAAAGGTGAGTGAACTTCTGACTGTTAAGTTGTACTCGTACAGCTTTAATGAAAAACTAATATGAAGTTTCTCAAAGGGATGTTGGAAATAGCATAAGGTAAAGCCCTAGATTACTCTGATCAGACTCATTTGGCAGGACGATTCAAATTGCTTCCCAACCAACTGTAATTAAAAACCAGCAATAGTTTAATGATCGGGTATGTTTCAGAATTCAGAACAACCCACAAAGTCCCATAAAGATCTGCTTTTGACAGCGATAGTTGCATAAGTGCAGATCTGTGTGAGTTAACGCTCTTCCTCATGAATTATATAAGCACATGCATGAGTTGTTGACCTACAGATGAACATTCCTCTGTCATGACTCGCATTTATCTGGCATGAACAGAGCAAGCAGTTGTCAAAGAGCTGAACATGGAAAATGCCTTGCCGAGTAATTTTGGACATCCGATACATGCTCAACCTCACCAGCAAAAGTACTCAGAAAAACAAACGGTGGACTGTTCTGCATTAAAATTAAAAGTTCAATACATTGCAAGTACCATTTAAGGTTTGTATTTTTGTTTATCATTAGAAGATCATATATGTTCAGATATATAAAAGAAATCTAAAAACAACATTTCAAGAATTAATCACCAATCTAGCTATTAATCAAGTCGAGATGTTTACTTTAGAGATTATGAACTGGTTGATCTATGTTTGCACTGAATGCATTTTATTACGTAAGTTCTTAAAATGTCATTTTCAGGCAGTTTTGTTCACTTACCAAGACAATCTAGTTTTAATGTGATTTTTTTTTCTGTAAAAGTTTCTTTTTACAAGTATGAAATGTTAAACATTTACAGAATCTCACACAATGTTATCTGCGGTATACGTCACTTTTTGGCAAATGTCGTCAATCTTTGCCAGAGGTCTTCAACCCTGCTCCTAGGGACCCACTGACCTGCAGAGTTTATTTTCAACCTGCTTCAGCACATCTGCCTAATTTCAAGCAATCTTGAGGAGCCTGATTAGCTTTTGGGTGTGTTTGATTAGAGTTGTAGCTAAACTCAGGGACAGTGGGTCCCCAGGAACAGGGTTGAAGATCTATGTATACAGAAAACTGTCTCGGATACTGTCGTCAAATCACCTTTATTTTTAAAGTGCTTCATACAGAGATTGTTACAAAGCAGCTTTACAGTACAGGAATGTAACTAAATCAAACTGATGCAAACTTCAAACAGGAGGCAAATCCAAAATTCAAGACAATAGTGCCATTATCCATTTCCAGTCAGTTCAGTGTTGGTTCAGTTCAACAACTGTGTAAATGTTTGTTGATTATGAAACTAGATCAGTTAAGCAATAAGCAGCTCTATTGAAGACAGTAGCGTCGTTATTCCTTTCGCACAGCTGCATAGATTGTATGAATAAGCTATAAGCATTTGATAGCGTTAATCCAGAACATTTGAACCTTTCCCCCCAAAACAAAAGATATCAAACGACTTCCACTTTCCTGGAGACAAGTATGTCCTTGGACGTTCCTGCATGTGCCTCTTGTCTTTGCTCCGTGTCACGCTGAACCCTGCAGGACCTCATTATAGCTAATCGTCCATCTGTCCATCCCTCAAGGGCCGGCCAACATTCCCTCAACTACGGCTGATCGGAATGCCAAGAAGACAGTTTTTTGGAAATGCTTGCTGGCTTGTGGTTTGTCAGAGCATGAGGTTACAACACAGTGAGGTCAACAGCCTTTTTGCTTCTTGGACTCCTAAAATTGCAGCATGGGTGTCGAGCAGACGTGAGTTTATTAATCTCAGATCCCATTCACTGAGAAGAATCTGGCAGGCTGTGAAAAGGCCGCATCTGCTTGAATTCTCAGCATGGAGCGAAGCAATTGTGTACGCTTTTGTTTTTTAGGTCTGGTTCCAATTTAAATAAAATACTCACTAATGGATGATAATTAGAGATACTAGGTCAACGTAGTTCCAATTTAAAATACTCACTAATGGATGATAATTAGAGATACTAGGTCAACGTAAAAGAATGGTTCAACACAAAAATTTGATGAAATTTGCAGGATGCCCCTGCAAAAACATTATTAAAAAAATGTTTGATTCATTTAATTGTTTAGCAGATATGGGCCGAATGTCTTGG
>NW_015635381.1:0-764 GCF_001515625.1 Sinocyclocheilus rhinocerous
TGTATATGTAATTGTGTATTTTAATCTCATTTGCATATATATATACATATACACACACACACTTATTTATGCATTTCCAAAATTTTTATTTATTTCAATCCCATTTTGTACATTTATTTTCATCTCATATTTTATTTATATCATATTTGTAATGTTTTAATCAATATTTTATTTCAGTATCTCATTTTTATTTTATTGCACTTTGTTTATTTAATCTATTTCTTATTTATTTGAAAGTCATTTGTATTAGATATCTCTCTATTATTATACATTATGTATTATTATACATTTAAATTCCCATGTTTACCATTAAATATTAAATATTTTACCTAATATCTTATTTATATTGTTTTTGTATTTAAATCTTATATTTCAATTTTAATACTTTTTTTTTTTGTATTATCGAATTTTTATAATTTAAATCTCATTTTTTTTACTATTTATATAATGCAAGTAATACTTTATTTTTATTGTATTATTTTATTATCGAATTTGTATAATTTATTTATTTAAATCTCATTTTTTTACTATTTATATAATGCAAGTAATACTTTATTTTTATTATATGTATTATTTGACTATTTTGGAATATTTTTTATTATTTTTATCATTTATTTAATCTTTCATTTTTCATTTATTTTAATCTTTTATGTATTATCACTTTTCTTTTTTCCTCTAAACATTTCCACGGACCCCCAGCGCTCCCAGACCCCTGCTTCAGATGTTGTGGGTGGTTGTCAGGGTGTTGCTATGGTGTCGTGTGT
>NW_015635382.1:0-934 GCF_001515625.1 Sinocyclocheilus rhinocerous
TGCTGTAAAATGCATTGTTTATCTGAGGAAAGAGAAGTATAATATCATTACTAAACGAACTGGTGGTAATATCTAGCTAAATGTTTCATTAGAATCATAGATGGACTATGACTATGAGTGTTTACTGATCTTTGGCAGCACACAAATGCACAAAAACGAAGAAATATATCTGCTATTTATAAGCATAAGCATAAGCTGCAACTAGATAATGAAGGGAGAATTTGTTGAACACCCCTCAAAACGTACTGTCTACCGTGGTGATCGTATCAGACGGTAGTAAAGAGATAGTAGGCTACATACAGCATGATAGCCATGATACTCAAATTTAAAACGCCATAAGGTACTTGATAATGTAAAGTCTACGGTGTAACGTTAGTTGAGTATATTTTTGGAAACGGAGAAATATAAAATGTTGTTTACTATCTAGAACGCCCCCTGCTGCCCACCGCAATAACTTCATCTAACCAAAATTACCATGGTTACTAAACAGATAAGATAGGCCTACGATTCTAGAGTTAACACATACAATTTCGGCTACACCAATAATCTATCTATCTATCTATCTATCTATCTATCTATCTATCCTGAACATTCATACAAGCCAAGTCAGAAAGTTAACTTTATTTCTAAAGTGCTTTATACAATATTGTTTCACAGCAGCTTCGCAATAGTATCAAATTCACATTCTGCTGTAAAGTAGCTCTAACAAGTCAATAGTGATTTCTAAAGTGCTTTATATAGTATAGATTGTTTCACAGCAGCTTCACAATAGTATCAAATTCACATTCTGCTGTAAAGCAGCTCTAACAAGTCAATAGTGTCATTATGCAGCTCAAGTCAGTTCAGTATTGATTCGGTTCAGTTGCATAACTGTGTAAAATTCATCAGTCATACTGTATATACAGTGTATATGTGCATATGCATGTACAGTATG
>NW_015635383.1:0-551 GCF_001515625.1 Sinocyclocheilus rhinocerous
TTTCCAGAAAGTCGTCCTTGGATGCTGAGTCTTGGAGCTGTTCTGGTATCACTCTTAGGACACCTTTCTGCCGCTGGTACAGAACTGTGCCAAGGCCCTCTTCTGATGCATCTACATGAAGGATGAACGGTTCCTCCAGGTCTGGGTATGCCATCACCGGTGGATTTGTCAGCTGATCTACGATTCTGTTCACTATCTCCTGATGGGTCACTGTCCACTGAATTGGGTGGGACGGTGGCAGCTGAACAGACTTTTGGCCAGTCCCCTTTTTCTTTTGGCTTTGCTTCAGGTCAGACTTGGGCTTGGCTAAGAGTTCATAAAGGGGTCTAGCCACCCTAGAGAAGTCTGGTATATAAGTTCTGTAATAACTGAGGAAACCCATCAGCTTTCTCACCCCTCGCACAGTGGTTGGAGACTCATGCTTCAGTTCTTGGACTGCTTACACCTCTTTGTTCAGTTCTTGGACTGCTACCACCTCTTTGGGATTCATTGTGTATCCCTCAGCGGAGACTACCCGACCGACATAGCAGACTTCACCTTTGAAGAACTCA
>NW_015635384.1:0-152 GCF_001515625.1 Sinocyclocheilus rhinocerous
TAATGTAGCTGTAAAAATAGTTGCTTGCTGAAATTGAAATGTATAAACATCTTCATCATGACTTGATAGACTCGGTGAGTTTGTCTTTACTATACACGTTAGATGTGATCACCTCATAGTAACAATCCTGTCAGATCGTCCATCCTTTGAGT
>NW_015635384.1:241-596 GCF_001515625.1 Sinocyclocheilus rhinocerous
GAACCTTTTCGACATGTTTCCGTGTTGTCGTTGCTCAGCAATGGCATGGACGTGATGTTGTCTGGGGGTTTGGCAAAAGAAGAGTGGGACGGTGGGCGGTGCTCGGGGGGGTGACTGAAGGCGGTGACAGTGTAGTTCTGACGTCAACTTTTTATGGAAGTCACAACGGTTCACGAAAAAATCACAGCTACTTTATACAGGATGTGTGCAGTTTACTGTGGACTGACTGTTTTGAAACTTATATGGAAGTTAAATAGCCCCTAGACCCCAGTTATCGTGAAAAAAGCCAGGCAATTTCAGTTTTGACAATACGATAATATTCTTTTCACCCATTTCCTCCATGTCTGCAGTTATC
>NW_015635384.1:804-918 GCF_001515625.1 Sinocyclocheilus rhinocerous
CTTCACTGATGATGATGTAATTGCTGTGGGAGGAGCTTAACTGATGATGATGTAATTGCAGTGAGAGGCGCTTCACTGATGATGATGTAATTGCAGAGGGAGGAGCTTAACTGA
>NW_015635385.1:0-380 GCF_001515625.1 Sinocyclocheilus rhinocerous
TAGCAGCACATACATTATCAGATTTTTAATAATAAAAAAAACATTATTTTAATTATAAAAATCACCGTGATCCTATTTCATGTATAAATTAATGTACGTTAATTTACAGCTGTGATGATCAGTGGGCCTGAGTTTTTACCTCCATCATTTTTGCATGGGCTAAAATATGGATAGAGTTTCCCAGTGAAAGACTGAGCAGTGAAAGAGTAGATATGAGAGCTGGACTCCACATCATAAAAGCAGACCAGACCCTCCTCATAATCCACAAACACACCGACCCGCTGCGGCTTCACTCTCAGAGATAGAGAGACAGAAGGATCAGAGAGAGCCTTATATTCATCTCCATTCCTCAGCCACACAGTCCAGTATCCATCACTGGG
>NW_015635385.1:448-3120 GCF_001515625.1 Sinocyclocheilus rhinocerous
TCCCTTCCTGTTAATGGATTCTCTGGCCACTCCTAAAGTCCATTTAGTCTTTCCCTTCACCTGCACCTCAAAATAAAATCTCCCTGAGGAGAATCCCTCCTTTCCCAGGACAGAGATATATGTATCAAATCTCTCTAGTTTGTCTGGGAGTTTCTGTCTAATGTCTCCATGTCTCACTTGTTTTCCATCATCAGACAGAATGAGTTTAGGATGAGCTGTATCAGGATCCAGAGTCACATCCACTGAGAAAACACAGAATATCAATCACAACTTAACAATGCAGATATTTTGTGATGATGATTTTTGTAATATTTAATCCAGATTTAATCAGATTGTGATGCAGTAATGCAGCTGTGAGTATGAATGTAATCTAGTGTAGTTCAGACAGCACACTGTACCTGCATAATGCTGCATCCACTTCAGCTCTGCAGAGACACATGCCAATAAAACATCATCAGATCTTTGAGATATTGTATGTGTGGAATTACAGACAAGCATTAAAGTTATATTAAAATAATTGTGTACAATTCTTGTGTATGTGTACATCATGTTTTTATTTGATCAATGTACTGTATGTATAGATGTACTTGTTTGATAAAGTTTATCACCTATAGTGTCCTTAAGTTGAGTCAGAGCTCTCTTCAGAGTCTCCAGAATCTCATGAGTGTTCACACTGATCTCAGGCCAGTTCCTGCTGTTTCTAGGGCTGCACAGGGATGAGTAAATCTACAGGAGAGATGAGAAATCCTTCAGCATGGGGAGTGTTATGGTGTCATATACTGCATTATCATTGATCAGAGAGATGTTCACTTACTGGAATGAGATCTTCAGTCCGTGAAAGCTGCTCCAGCTCAGTGTTTCTCATCTTTAGCTCAGTGATCTCCTGCTCCCGCTCTTCAATCAGCTCTTGCTCCTGTTTCTCTGCTGCTTTCTGCTGCTCCTCCATCATCTCCAGCAGTTCAGTCTGATGTCTCTCAATGGAGCGGATGAGATCAGTGAAGGGCTCAATACGAGCTGCTTTCTCCCTCTTTGTGCTTCTCTGCTCAATCAGGTCAATCAACAAATGAATAGTGCTGTTGTCTGCATGCTGCACAGTTCATGTTATGGACATTATTTATATCTAAATTAATGTGCCCAGTAAGCTACTACCCACAAGCACTCACTTTTCTGACTTCTGCTGAATGTTTGATGTCTTGAATCTTCTTGATTCTGTCCTGGATCATCTGCTGTGTGTCTTGGATCATCAGCTGAGTCTATAAACAGAGAAAATTGAATTGATAGAATGACATGAGTGTGAGTAAATAATGACAATTTTAATTCATAAGTGAACTATTTTATTATGGATAGTCTTTAGTTCTCACCTCTTCTAAAGACACAGTGTTGTGGTTCTTGTGATCTCCATCAGTGCAGGACAGACACACAAAGGTCTGATCATCTCTACAGAACAGCTCCAGAGGTCTCTCATGTTTCTGGCATATATAGTCCTCCAGATTACTCGTCTCTCATGTTTCTGGGATATATAGTCCTCCAGATTACTCACAGGATCCATCAGTTTGTGTTTCTTCAAACCTGCCACTCTCAAATGAGGCTCCAGGTGAGTTTCACAGTAAGAGCTCTGACACACCAGACACGACTTCAGGGCTTTTAGCTTTCTCTCCTCACAGAAGTCACACAGAACTTTAGTTGTTTTCTCAGGACTTTTCTTTTTATAGTGATCTATGAGCTCTCGGAGTGTGGTATTAATCTTGAGATCAGGTCTATGTTTGAATGTTTCTTTACAGTATGGACAGCTGCAGGTCTGGCTGTCGTCCCAGCACTTATTCAGACAGGTCTTGCAGAAGTTGTGTCCACATGGAGTCGTGACTGGATCAGTGAACACATCCAGACATATAGAGCACTGAAGCCCCTCAGTCAGTAGACCACTGGAGGGATGATAGCCTAGAAAGAAAAAAATGTAGATAAATCACATAGACTACTAGATCTGACACACATGAAACACACGATGAATTCAAGTTTCTAATCATCTTAAAGTCATGATGATGATGATTAATATTTTAAATGGAGACAGATAGAGAAGGAAAATATTCAACAAGTGTTTATAAATAATCTCATAATGCACAAACTGAAGCTGGTTGAATGTAAAGACTGTCTAGATACAAACAGTGGTGACTTTGAACAAGCTTAAAAATGCAAGAGGTCATCTGATCATCGCAAGATAAACCCTGACAAGCTGATCAGTAATGAAAGCACTATAACTGTACATTCCTGAACTGTATTTTCAATATTACTATATAAGAAGAGTGTAAGTCATTCATGCAGTAAGTCATTGTTTTCTGGGTTATTGACATACATGGAGGTTTATCTATAATCTGCCTCCTGGTTTTTCTTGTTTTTTTTGATGGTGGTGAAGATTCTGCCATTGTTTTCCCCCTTTAAAAAAACAAAAACAAACATTGTATTTCACAATATAAAATAATGACCAATGAACTGATAAGAAACACCCCATTTGCTATATATTTGAATGTATATTTGATCACTGTGGTTTAAATGAGATCTTACCTCACAGGTCAGAGTTTGGGTTACGTATTATAGCTACTACTAAATATATTGTAGAAACTTTAATTTTTTGTAAAGCTGCTTTGCAACGATTTGTATCATGAAAAGTGCTATAC
>NW_015635386.1:0-549 GCF_001515625.1 Sinocyclocheilus rhinocerous
CGGAGTCTCTGTCCAGTCCGAGGTTTTCGCAAAGCTCTCTCCATTTTGGAAACGCCAAGCCGATATTTATTCTAGTTTTATTTCTGTGTTTGTCCCAATGCCTTCTTGCCTCAGTTGGTGTACGTCTACTACTGCTGTACTTTCCAAAGTGTAATCGTGATCCATGACAACGTAAATGCACAACAGTGGCGCTCCGTGCGGTGTAACTAACACTTCACAACAGTGGCGCGCTGCATGCGGTATAACTAACACTTCCGCATTTCTCCACGTGTGTTGCCGTAGTATTCATAAGTGGAAACCGAGGATAGCGCGGATATTACATCATTGATAGGCGACAATGACCATGGATGAGTCATTATTTAAAACTGGAATTTCTCTGGATTTACAAATCCTTGGGAACTTTTGAGATAACGTAAGTACACAACTGCATGAAATATATAACACTGTGCAAGTGGTTTCTGGATATTTTATTACAAAAACCTTACATATTGTACCTTTAACATTTAACTTTAACATATTAGTGAAAAAAAATTATTTACAATAAAAAAA
>NW_015635387.1:0-207 GCF_001515625.1 Sinocyclocheilus rhinocerous
AGATTTCTGCTGGTGTCTTGGCTTTCCATGCCTTTTTGCACCTCCTTTTCTTCATGTGTTCAATACTTTTTTCCCTGTGTCATTCCACTTTATTACACACAACTTAATTTCTGAACTTATTTGTTTTGTTTTCTTTGTATATATGGATTACTTTTGTTGTTACCGACATCTGGTGAAAATTTCAAGTCAACAGCACATTTTGAAATA
>NW_015635387.1:820-1012 GCF_001515625.1 Sinocyclocheilus rhinocerous
GTCTTATAATCAGGGTCGTCTTATATTCGGGCCAATACGGTATTTACTAAGTTGTAAAGAGTATTAATAAATACAAAACACAATCACTGCTCTTTAGGATACATAATTTTTCTTGATGAGCGGCCAGTAATTTCTGTGGACAGTGGCCATTATTCAGAAATATTTGACTGCTGAATTGACCAACTATAATAA
>NW_015635388.1:0-521 GCF_001515625.1 Sinocyclocheilus rhinocerous
CCACCAAAATCCGTTGCCATGACTTATCGCGAGAGGCAAAAGGTTGTTTTAGTCGCATAACATTGGTTAATGGAGCCGCAGAAGTGAAGCCCTCCCTCCCTTTCCACTGTGTTTGTCTTGCTGTGGAGGTGAGTGGTGATGAACAAAAGACCACCTGTGCCTCGAATTTACAGCTAATTATCCAAAAGACAAAAGGCAATTATAGTTAATTTGTCTTGCTAACATCCATGACTCATGAGAGAGCTACCATGTAAGCTAAAGTTTAGCTAAGGCAATAGGAAGTCTAGTAGGTTAGACCAGTGCGCGTTCTTTCACTGCATTATTCAGTTTATTAAAATGCATTTAGAATCGCCACAAAATTCAAGATATGGGGGCAGAAATGTATATATTTATATAATTTCCAATAAACTTTATACAGCAGTTCAATAAACAAGACGTTAATATTAAGACACTTACGTTAAACACAATTTTAACTGTTTTGCTCTATTTTGCCAACAGATATAATTCCAATTTGCGTCTCT
>NW_015635389.1:0-559 GCF_001515625.1 Sinocyclocheilus rhinocerous
TAAGTGCTTGTTTTTGTATTATTTATGTTTTATACATATTGTGAGGAATAGACTTTTATCATATCCTGACTAAAATAATGTGTTTCTAGCAGCAAACACTGAGAATAAAGTGAGATGATCTGCTGATGATCCTGAATGTCTTGTTAAATGAGTGTTGATCGTCTGAGGCTCATCAATATTAACAGAGCTGCTGAAAAGACTCTTTATTTCATGTCAATAGTTCCTGTTTTCTCCTCATTTATTATGCTGATGTCTTCAGATCTCCTGTAAATGGACACTTAAAGCTAAAAAAGTGTCAAAGGCTTGGAACTGATTATTTTAACAGAACAAAGTGTCAAAGGTTTGGAACTGATTACTTTAACAGAACAATTCAACAGCTCAACAATAAACCATGAGAAAACATGAGATCAAGTATGAGAACTTGCAGCAGAACACATTATTATTATTTTTTATCTTATTATTTTATTTATTTCTAAACAACTCTTCAGTTGGTGCGCCTAAATCAGTCATTCTAACAGTTATCACGTTTTTGACAATTCTGCAGGATGGGATACATTTT
>NW_015635390.1:0-195 GCF_001515625.1 Sinocyclocheilus rhinocerous
CCTGAGAAGATATTGCTGCTTCATTTCGGAAGATTAACTTTTCCCACCTTTATTCTTCATGACCCGAGAATATGGCGACACATACCTGGGGTTACGCCGCCTAAACGGTGCAGTGAAGTAAGCTATAGTTTGAAAGGCTGCTCGTTCAGCTGTACACAGCCGCTCTTAGACAGCGCACCAGTAGCGCTTCTACAG
>NW_015635390.1:207-870 GCF_001515625.1 Sinocyclocheilus rhinocerous
ACAGCGCACCAGTAGCGCTTCAACGGACGAAAACACACAATTATGTCAAAATACGCGGTTTTGGCGAGTAACCTCGTAAAGGTAGTCTTAAATGAGTTATAAAGTCTTAAATGACCGTAAAGAGTTTAGAGAAAATAGGATATGTGTCAGATCCGTATCATGTGCATCAGGTTTTAAAGTGACAGCGCTGCTTTTAAAGTAAAACCCGCTAAAGTCATTGATGTAAATCAAAGAACAAAAGAAAAAGAGAAATCACTCGACTGCTCTAGTCGCTGATTAATTTGTGTAGCTCGAATAAAGATTAATCTGTATAGTTTATGCATATACAATTTATAGTTTATGTGAAGATTGTTTTAAAATCAGTTAATATTTCAGAGCCTATTAAATGTTAAAAATAATGGCTTTCAATTATACTGTAATGTTGAATGGCTATAATTAATAGGTAAAATTGAGGGAAAATGTATTTAATAGAGACACCAGTAGCAGTATTGGTATCAATACTTCATTAATAATATACTACCAGTAGCAGTATTGGTTTCAATACTTCATTAATAATAGGTTACTTAGTAAAAAGATACCATTAAAAACATTTAAAATATTTAAAATATATGTTGTCTATACATTAATTTGGAGGTTCAATGTGAAATTATGACAATATAAATA
>NW_015635391.1:0-1022 GCF_001515625.1 Sinocyclocheilus rhinocerous
CTTTATTTTTTTCTTCTGTAATTGTTCTTAAAATATCAAGAGAGTATTCTTTTGCTATTGCAGCAGTTAGCAATCCATCCGTGCTGGATATTTAGGTCCGGGTCGCTAAAGACCCGAATATGTAAGAATGATTGGCGAAACATTCATGCATTTAAGGGTTAATGACATCTGTGAAGTTCAACAAATACTTGCTGTCAGGAAGAACTTTTATGCAAAATGCAAATACTTGCAGGATTTTCTGAAATTTACATCTAAACATATAACTGCAAGTGTATGTAAGTTATACACTGAGAAAAAAAACCCATCTCCACAAATGCATTATACAGCACACATCTGCCAGAGCACCTGTCAGGGCCACATTACACTATATGTTTATGTATTTGTTTGAAGTGCATAATATAAAGCATTCTCACATTATGTTCAATTAAACTATATAGAAAGAATAACTTTGGCGTGTTGTTTAGAATTAACTTGCAGACGGTATATGATTCAAAAAATGAATCATAGAGGGTTATTGATAAATGTGTTTTTAAGATGAGTGCAAAATGTGACAAATTACTAACAAAGCTTTTTTGGAGGTTTTTATGACTGGTGATAGTCGAATGAGACACTCGTCTGATTTCTTGAATTTCTGAAGCTCAAACTCCTCCAGCTCCTCCTCTGATGTCAACAACACAAAGACCAAAGCAGACCACTGGGCAGGTGAAAGATCAGCAGATGAGAGGCTTCCTTTGCTAAGGTGGGTCTGAATGTCTTTCACCAGAGTTTGGTCGTTCAGTTCATTCAGACAGTAGAACAGATTGATGGATCTCTCTGGAGACAGATTCGCTTCAAATTTCTGCTTGATGTACTGAACTATTTCCTTTGTGCTCTGGTCACTGCCATCGTGCTGTGTCAACAGACCTCGTAAGAGTGTTTTTTTAGACTCAAGTGATAAACCGAGAAGGAAGCGAAGGAAAAGGTCCAGGTGTCCAGTTTCACTCTCGAGTGCCTTGTCCACTGCAGTCTTGAGCAAATCAATC
>NW_015635392.1:0-241 GCF_001515625.1 Sinocyclocheilus rhinocerous
GGAGACCCGCACGAACCGCAGTAATGGCGTGGCATTTGCAACAACTCCAATTTGCTCTTTTAGAAGATCTTTTATATCGCCGGATGGCGGCAGGGGAACCGGACCGGAACTGCTGCGTCGCTGGAGCGGCAGAGAAGCAGGTCAGCCGTGCTGAGACGTCCAGATTCCAGCTGCGAAGGCGTGTCAAACGGCGAGCGGCTTCGGATCAGCTTGAGACGTAGAGTCGTCGCTGAAGGAGAAA
>NW_015635392.1:450-628 GCF_001515625.1 Sinocyclocheilus rhinocerous
GCCGTGCAGTTTCACTGCGTGAATGAAAAGGCTTCAGTTCAGGAGAAAAAGGCTTTTTTTCCCATATGCGTCTAGCAGACACAGTACGAGTGTAGTATCGAAAGGGAACCTGTCCAGTGCTGGCACATTCAGATTTATCCTGCAGTACAGGGGTCTGGTCTGATTTAGGGAAAGAAGG
>NW_015635393.1:0-854 GCF_001515625.1 Sinocyclocheilus rhinocerous
GCTACTGATGTCTCTATTAAATGCATTTTCCCCTCAATTTTAATTCATTATAGCAATTCAACGTTACAGTAAAATTGAAAGCCATTATTTTTAACATTTAGTAGGTTCTGAAAAATATAATTTTTAACTTTTAATTTAAGTGAACTTAAAACAACCTTCACATAAACCAGAAATTGTATATGCATAAATTAATCTTTATTCAAGCTATGAAACTTAATCAGCGACTAGAGCAGTCGAGTGATTTCTTTTTCTTTTGTTCTGTGATTTACATCAATGAGACTTCATCAGATTTCACTTTAAAAGCAGCACTGTCACTTTAAAGTCTGATGCACATGACGCTTATCTGACACACATCCATTTTCTCCCAACTCTTTACGGTCATTTAGGACTTTATAACTCATTTAAGACCATGTTTACGAGGTCACTCGCCAAAACCCAGCATTTTAACATAATTCTGTTTTTGTCCGTTGAAGCGCTGCTGCCGCGCTGTCTGAAGCGGCTCAGAAAACAGCCGAACGAGTCTTTCAGACTCCATTCGATAATCATCTTCGTCCAGTGTCTGCACTATTTCTCAACAGAAGTTATGACGGACAACACTGCCTTTATACTCCTTTAAACTAGAGTTGTGGATATGTCATAACCCCCTTACACAAGCGCTTGTCAGCGCTGCCATTCATTGATGTTAATTTGCGATTGTTGTTGTTGCGTCTCTCATCCTTTTCTTTTGTGGTTGTGAAAGGCCAGTGTTGCCACCTTGTGGACAAACTAATTAGTGCAAAAACAATTCAAGGTGTAATGTGCGACTTGCTCATACTCTCCCCTCGGGCCGGATGAAGATGAATGGCGGGCCGCCA
>NW_015635394.1:0-7122 GCF_001515625.1 Sinocyclocheilus rhinocerous
CATAGAACCTTTCACAGGTTGTAGAAGCTATATAATTATATTTTTTTCACTCCCTCAACAGCCACAATAAATTGACAGATGCATACATGGATCCAGCAAATCATAATAAAAATAATGTTAAAAATGTAAAACATGGAAACACGCTTTACATAAGAGACTCTTCAAATACCCCAAGAGCATAAGCACTTCATCTCATCCTGATAAGAGTTTACAAACACTCAACAAACTATTTAAGTGCTGTTGATTTTTAGCTATTCGGGGTTGCCTCATGAACAAAAGGTTATTATAATAGCTCTGAACTCAAGTGTAAGTGCCGAAAAATATGTTGATGAAAACATTAACTGTAGGGTTTGTTTCAAAGACATCAGTTGGTTACACTCTGTGGAGACGCAAAGAGCAGAGCATATGTTCACTATGTATTACTTCCCTAGTGAACGCTGGTAAACACCTAGACAATCTAAATGAGCCAGCCACATTCAGCCAGTGTATCAATCTCACACAGTACTGAGAATATCCAGAGGTCTGTTGAAAATACAGCACAAGCACTTTCAGACAGAACCCTCAGTTGTACATTTCAAGCCTTGCTTACACTGCACAAGATGCCTGCAACAATTTCAGAAATGAACATGCATGAAAGCCACCCTAAACAAGTTCTGAAGTCATTTTCGCTCTGCTCTTGAGACTGATAGTTCATGCAGACATTTTATTTTCCCTGAAGTATTGTGACCTTTTATTTTTATGCAGTGCTGTAAATCATCTGTTATCGCATTCATTCAGGTTCAACAGGTTTAGCATTTCAGCTCAGTCCAATTAAATCAGTTACCCATATTATTAGCCATACTTTTCCCTGTGGACAAACGCTGGGTCATTTTACAGGCAAATGAATTCAGTAATGGCTGTTTAAGACCATGCACTATTTTTATCCTTTGCACAAGATCAATAGGAGTAGAATCATTTCTTATTTTCTAAGTGCATTATTAGTTTTCTTTTTTGTTATTGCTATGTGATCATATATGTAGCAATAATAATAATAATAATAATTATTATTATTATTATTTCACTTGGGGTATGAAATATTTTTTTTGTTTTTGTTTTTTATAAACCCCACTTTGTAGATGCACACCATCCTTTCCTTTGAGCTCAGACAGGGTTGTGGGTGGAGATGGTGGATGGGGGAATCCTGTAATCAGTCTTACAGGGATTTGACCAAACACTGATCCTGCTGTTGACCCAGCCAGCCCAGGTGGGCGCTCCACTGCGAGTTCCTTTATATCTGCAGCCCTGTGGAATACAATCCAACCCAGTGCGGCTAGATGGCGAGATTTTAACGATAATCGTTAAATGTTATACATGACTTGCAGTTGCGCACGGCAAACAGCACATTCAACTGGTCTTTCGTCAACTATCTTCATCGCAGCTGTTTTCGTAAGACTAGATGTTCGGTACCTTAAATACGCACCAAAAGATCTGCAAAACGTTTACTGCACTAATACATACGATTCGTGAATTCGCGTCGCATTAAATACTAGCGGCAACAAACAAGTGTCATTTGGTTATTTGTATGTAAACCTAAACAGCCCGATTGATTCTGCAACACAATAAACCCCGTCTAAATCTAAATGTGGTCAGAATCTCTAAATAACAAGGGCTGACACAATTCTCTGACATCGATACGTAATCTTTCAAAATCACTATAGTTTCTGCAACGGCAAACAGCCGTGTATCGAATATTTAAATATGACCCATCGACAGATCGAACATTCCCCTCAGCTTTATTCATTTTATTTGTTAATAGCCTAATATACATGGCCCATATCTTTTTTACAGTGTTTCATTTATTACTAATCATATTAGCAAGTCGAACAAATCGGGTCGGACCTTTTCAATGAACTATTTGAACCAGTTCACAAAACCAGAATTTGACTGAATCGGTTCACGAATGATCTTGGAACTTTCTTGTGTTCAAAACAACACCGCCGTGGTCTGATGATAAGAGCCACTGATCTGAGGATTTGAGTGATTGACCTAAAAGTGAGTAACTTAAATAGCCAAAAATCAGAAATGTTAACATACAAACGAAAATTGCCAAATGTTGCAAATGTTTCTATAATTTAATGAGCTGTGAGTTGACTATATGAAACTGGACTGGTAGACATAAAATTACACTAAACATACCTATAGCCTAAATAAAATGTGTTGTTTTAGAGCATATGGCATGGACCACGAGATGGACTTATAAACGCTTTTGAACCCGTTTTTTTACGATTCGCGTAGAGGTGAGTCGCTTCCATCAGCATTCTTTTAGCAAACGTCTTTATCTGTTTTTCATTTCATGAGTTGTTAGTTTAAAAAAAAAAAAAGGTGGCCTCAAAAGTCTTTAAGCATCAGATCAGACCCTTCTAAGTGTCACCCACGGAGCTCTGCTCGCTGTGTCATTACTTGCTCGTGCATGGATCATAATACTGAGCAATTGTGTCGTAAAATGTGATGAGTATTGATCGAGTTAGAATCGCATCTAATGAACAAATACAGTTTGATGCATTCAACAATTAAGAGCTGAGCGCTCTTTGCTCTTTTGGCGCCACCCACGGGCGTTTGAACGTACACACGGCTGGCAAAGCGTGTTCACGTTTGCTCTAATCTACCCCATAAATCCACTCCCCCATCGCCCACGCACACGCACGCACGCACACACACACACACACACACACACGCACACAGAGACAGAGCGGCTGTTGTTGTTCTCATGCTGAAGAAAGGATGCTAGATTGTGTAACAGTTGGTGTGAAGAGAACGCTAGACACCCTCCCTGAACATACTGCATAGAAATGAGCACATATAGGAATGAATGGAGATGTGTGATTAAGCTTTGAATGAAGACACTTAACAACAACAGAAAGGAAAGTTCTACTGCTGCATCTGTTATATAGCCTGTTTATTTTCTTGTTTAAATTAGGGGCAGGTGTGGGCTCATGCCATAATGACATCAATGAAATCAAAAACACTGTCTTGTGTCACAGTAGCTATGTTTACATGCAACCAAATAATCTGATAGTAATCTGATTGATGGCTTAATCTGATTGAAAAGCCTTCATGTAAACACCTCAATCGATCTGACTGAGCTCAATCTGAATGCAGTTTTGATCGAATTGGAAGGGGTATATCAAGTGATGAAACCTGAAATAGTCTGATCAATATGTAAAAATTAAACATGTAAAGGATTGAATCTTCTTAATCTGATTCAAAAAACACCTTGTTTTATACATAGTTGCATACATTTTACATCTTACGAATGCGTCGTTTATTTTTATCTCATAAACTGGTCAGTGGAGAAGACCGAACGTTGACTAAATATTTGCTTAAAAAGCTCTTCTTACATATGTCAGCTTTGTTTTAGATTTGTCATTAAAGCAAAAATGACAATTGCACTCACAGTAGCTCCGGTGACGTCATTGCGGTGACCTTATCCAGCTCTGAATGCGGTGAAGTTTTTTCTTGATACATACAGTGCATATTTGAATCAGACTGTAAAGTTAAGGATTCATATAAACAGCACTTTCAGAATCTGAAAGTGGATTGGATTCATTCCGAATCCAGTGAAAACTGGTGCATGTAAACATACCTAGTGTCTAAGTGTTTTGTTAGCATCAGTGCTATCTTAAGAGCCATGAAAGCAAGAGAATGTCATGCAAATACCAGTGATTTGGTAGTCGTGATTGTATGCTGACATTTAGTTCTCTCATCTTGGAGTTCTAAATTAAATTTTGGGAGAAGTATGTTCATCTAATCTTGTCAATCACCCTAACTCCTCTATTTCTACTAATTTCTATTCTGTATTCAGTATTTAGCTAGTCAAGGAGATAGTTGAGAGCTTGAATCATGTTTTATTCTCAAGCCCTCCATTACAGACAGCAAGCCAGCAAGTTTACCTTCATCTCATTCAAGCATTATATTAAAGGGGTCATATGATGCGATTTAAATTTTTCCTTTCTCTTTGGAGTGTTACAAGCTCTTGGTGCATAAAGAAGATCTGTAAAGTTGCAAAGACTAAAGTCTCAAATCAATGCTGGCTGTTCTGATTCACAGACTGTAAGTACGTTTTCATTTTTAAAGGATGAAAGCCACTGATGATTCAAACGAGAGTTTTGCGCAGTGTAGAGTAGCGCTTGTTGTTTGTCATTTCTCCGATCACAAAGGCAGACATGGTTGTGAACATGTGATTCAATGATATCATCTACCTGAAATGAAGATTTACTCACTCTCATGCCTTTTGAAGACTGTGTAATTTGAAAAATTGTGAAAAAAATGAACTACTATTAGTATGCTTTGTGTCCTTGTTGCTGCTTGACAGCCCCTGGTCCCCATCCACTTTCATTGTAGAGAAAACATTCTGCTAAACATCTCTTCTTGTGTTTTGGAGGTTTAGAACAACATGAGGGTGAGTAAACGATGACAGAATTTCCAATTTTGTCATAACTATCGCTTTAAGTACCTTAAAAACAGTCTGCCAAGAACTTTATTGATTGTCGTGAGACCAGCGGAGCAGAAAGTAGAACCTGCTATGCTTCATTCAGCGTTTACATTGCAAAACTGAGGATTCAACTCAGTATTTTTAGCCCTGTATGTTTTCAACACGGTAGATGTTTCCTACACTGGGTGTAACAGCATACCACCTGATGCTGTCTGTTAAAATCATGCAGCTCCCACCAGCCGAGAGGAGGTCTGTATAAAAGAAAGACAGCAGGCAGTTTGTCCTTCAGAAAGAGTCCAACAGACATTTTGTGATTGTTTTGTGTTGGAAACTACACGTTTAATTATTTCCACCATGCTGTGGGGGGTTTATAAAAGCTCAGAGAGAAAGAACAATTGAGGCAGGATTCTGTATAGATAAAACTGTGCCAATCCACCGCACATCGTTACCAAAATCACATGACCTAAGTGCTAAAAATGGTTCATCATCTTTTTATATAGTCATCTTTTATGAAAGATCAATACAATCTTGTTAAACCTAATTATCACAGACACAGCAAAGCTTTGACAAGCCACATCTCCCTGGTCTCTGTGCAAACATCAAATCCGATCTGTGGTGAACAGCGGTGGCAGAACCCAGGAGCCTCCAGAGTGGCTCACTGCAGCAGACCCCCGAGCCCGGCCCTCAGGGAGAGGTAGGACTTCTTCTTTTCTGTCAGGCGCTCTGAAGGCAGCCTCTTTCAAAGAGTTCCAGTGTGTGAGCCTTTTTCTCTCCTCTACCAGTCTCTCATTAGCAGCAAACAAACAGCTGTCGGGTTAACTCTCCTGGGCTCTCATTAAGCGCTGCCAATCATTCACGAGCCTGGCGCCAGCCAATCAAAGCGAAGCTTCTACCCACGCTGTGCCCACCTACATGCAACAGGGAGGAGGTCAGAGGTCAGCTATGTATGAAACGGCATTTTTTCACTGTATCTTTGTGTCACAATTAGGAACATGTGAATGATATCATCTACCTGAAATGAAGATTTACTCACTCTCATGCCTTTTGAAAACTGTGTAATTTGAAAAATTGTGAAAAAATGAACTACTTTTAGTATGCTTTGTGTCCTTGTGTCCAATGAATCCACTTTCATTGTAGAGAAAACATTCTGCTAAACATCTCTTCTTGTGTTTTGGAGGTTTAGAACAACATGAGGGTGAGTAAACGATGACAGAATTTCCAATTTTGTCATAACTATCACTTTAAGTACCTTAAAAACAGTCTGCCAAGAACTTTATTGATTGTCGTGAGACCAGCGGAGCAGAAAGTAGAACCTGCTATGCTTCATTCAGTGTTTACATTGCAAAACTGAGGATTCAACTCAATATTTTTAGCCCTGTATGTTTTCAACACGGTAGATGTTTCCTACACTGGGTGTAACAGCATACCACCTGATGCTGTCTGTTAAAATCATGCAGCTCCCACCAGCCGAGAGGAGGTCTGTATAAAAGAAAGACAGCAGGCAGTTTGTCCTTCGGAAAGAGTGCAACAGACGTTTATGATTTTTTTGGGTTGGAAACTACACGTTTAATTATTTCCACCATGTTGTGGGGGATTTATAAAAGCTCAGAGAGAAAGAAGAATTGAAGTAGGATTCTGTATAGATAAAACTGAGCCAATCCACCGCGCATCATTACCAAAATCACATGACCTAAATCCTAAAAACGGTTCATCATCTTTTTATATCTCATCTTTTATGAAAGATCAATACAAACTTGTTAAACCTAATTATCACAGACACAGCAAAGCTTTGACGAGCCACATCTCCCTGGTCTCTGTGCAAACATCAAATCCGATCTGTGGTGAACAGCGGTGGCAGAACCTAGGAGCCTCCAGAGCGGCTCACTGCAGCAGACCCCTGAGCACGGCCCTCAGGGAGAGGTAGGACTTCTTCTTTTCTGCCAGGCGCTCTGAAGGCAGCCTCTTTCAAAGAGTTCCAGTGTGTGAGCCTTTTTCTCTCCTCTACCAGTCTCTCATTAGCAGCAAACAAACAGCTGTCGGGTTACCTCTCCTGGGCTCTCATTAAGCGCTGTCAATCATTCACGAGCCTGGCGCCAGCCAATCAAAGTGAGGCTTTCACCCACGCTGTCCCGCCTACATGCAACAGGGAGGAGGTCAGAGGTCAGCTACGTATGAGACGGCATTTTTTTACTATGTCTTTGTGTCTCACAAGTGGGGCTGCACGATTCATCGAAATAAAAGCAAGATTGCGATATGACAGTGCAATTATCAACTCGCTAAGGCTGCGATTTAATTAAATAAATATATGTGCTGTGTTTTTCAGAGTGAAGCATGGCACTGTGTTCTTACACACCAGCAGATCATTATCTGAGGTGTCTGCAGTATCTCAGAGCAGCTTGGTTTGCAGTAAATGCTGTTCCACACAAACGCTCATCTCTGCATCTGCTCTGAGTTTGAGTCGCTTTAATGTGTATTTGGCAACCACCTTCCCATTCTTGTAATAAGAAGCACAAAACGGAAGTTTTAGGGCTCCCTGCGGTTTTCCATCAAAACAAAAGTTGGTTTAACATGTAAAAATGAAGAAACTAAGACAGTCATAAATATTAGTATTGTAACTTTACAGTTATAGTGTAAAACGATTTTTTTTAATA
>NW_015635395.1:0-171 GCF_001515625.1 Sinocyclocheilus rhinocerous
TAATTTAATTTTAAAGCACAACACCACAAAATCAGAATTGCTTTGGGATTGTTCTGAAATTAAATACATATATAAAACCATAACAAGATAGTTTAATAGCTATGATACTGTTTTCAAATCAAGTCTTTGCATAGCTATGACAGGAAACACTGGCATCTAACAACGGATTGG
>NW_015635395.1:391-503 GCF_001515625.1 Sinocyclocheilus rhinocerous
AACCCTTTGTAATCATTAACATTTTCATAAGTAACTGTAATTTAATTGCACATTTTTTCACAGTAAATGTAACTGATTACAATTACATTTGATTTGTAATTAAATTATGTAA
>NW_015635396.1:0-520 GCF_001515625.1 Sinocyclocheilus rhinocerous
TTTCCAGGAAACATGTCGTTCAAACAGGAAACCGTAGCAAAACGTTGTGCACCGGGACCGGAAGGAGATGTTGATTCCCAAGGTGGTTGGCAACAGCTGGACTGTGAATGGACAGGAGAGTGTGGAGGGAAGTGACGGATCAGGAAATGAACTAGGAGAGATGGAAGTAGGTGGCGGGATGTATGAAAAATGGGAAACGGCTAGGAATAATAAACGGAAAAAGAAAAGGAAAAATAAAACAGATGAAAGTGACTCAGACAGGGGATCGACTGTGGAGGAGAAGCGGAGGGAGGAGTATGTGGTTTTTGCAAAACTTGTGGACGAAGGGGACTCGTTTGGAGGTATGAATCCAATACAGCTAACGAAATCTCTAAATAAGGAAATTGGTGAAATAAAGAGTGCTAAAGTATTAAGAAATGGAGCACTGTTGATTATGTGTAAGGATGAAAGACAGCAAGGGAAAGCAATCAAAATTAACATAATAAATAGAAAGAAAGTAGAATGTTCTATGACTTATAGG
>NW_015635397.1:0-422 GCF_001515625.1 Sinocyclocheilus rhinocerous
CTGTGTATTGCGTATAATCACATCCATACAGTTTATGATCACAACGTTTGTCAGGCATCTATATTGTCATCTGAGGAGATTACAAAGATTAAACGAACATACTTTCAATGAACTTTAATTTTGAAAATTACCTGTATTTGTTTAAGTTATTATTACTTAATCAAACCAACCCAACTGCAGTTTGATTGATATTATTTGGAATGCGCAATAAAAAACGTGATTTCAGAAAAAAAATAAAAATGGAGTTATCGTTTTTTGCGAATGAATGAATGAATGATGCATTTATATAGCGCTTTATTGTGTATTGTTGTACACCCAAAGCGCTTTACAATCATGTGGGGGAGCTACAGGTAGAAAGTCATAGAGTCAATCAAGTGATTGGGGATTATTAGGAGGCCATGATTGACAAAGTTGACAAAGTT
>NW_015635397.1:9469-10736 GCF_001515625.1 Sinocyclocheilus rhinocerous
ACTGCCGCGACTCCTAAAAAACTTTTTCATTCCGCGTCGCCCCATCAAGCTCTCGCTGGGTCCGCTCCTCTGCTATCAACGAGAGGAACGTCTGTACTTCCTCAACAGACAACGAAACAGCCATTTTTTTGGTTGTTAAAAAAGGTGCACTCGTTCAAAACAGTTGTCCAATCCTTCGCTGGCTGTGCTTTTTTATGTCTAGCGGGTCTGTTGTGTCTCGTGTCGCAAGTTCAGTGACGCAGGTAGTGACGATTCTCTCCGTCCAATCAGTGATTAGCAGAGTTTACAAGTCACGTTTTGGTAATGGTACGGTTCGCTTGGAACCTCAACCGAGGTGGTACTGAAAAAAGTACCAGGTACTGTACCCAGTGGAAAACCCCCCCAAAAGTGAACTGTACCGAACCGTACCGTGCCGTACCATGCAGTGGAAAAGCGCCATTTGAAAAGACGTGCTAGCTGAGAGGAGTTTCGTCAAAGCTGACTAAAAGTGATCGAGGATGGATAATTTCGACGAACTTAATGAACCTGTGATATCTTCTTCAGGGTGAAAAAAGCTGAAACGTTTTCACAGAACCTTACAAAAGCAGCGCTTTACAATGGTGAAGGAAAAGCTCTGTGTATTGCGTATAATCACATCCATACAGTTTATGATCACAACGTTTGTCAGGCATCTATATTGTCATCTGAGGAGATTACAAAGATTAAACGAACATACTTTCAATGAACTTTAATTTTGAAAATTACCTGGATTTGATTACGTTATTATTACTTAATCAAACCAACCCAACTGCAGTTTGATTGATATTATTTGGAATGTGCAATAAAAAACGTGATTTCTGAAAAAAAATAAAAATGGAGTTATCGTTTTTTGCGAATGAATGAATGAATGATGCATTTATATAGCGCTTTATTGTGTATTGTTGTACACCCAAAGCGCTTTACAATCATGTGGGGGGGGTCTCTCCTCAACCACCACCAGTGTGCAGCATCCACTTGGATGATGAGACGGCAGCCACAGGACAGCGGCGCCAGTGCGCTCACCACACACCAGCTACAGGTGGAGAGGAGAGAAAGTCATAGAGTCAATCAAGTGATTGGGGATTATTAGGAGGCCATGATTGACAAAGTTCAGGGGGGCAATTTGGCCAGGACACCGGGGTTACACCCCTACTCTTTACGAGAAGTGCCATGGAATTTTTAATGACCACAGAGAGTCAGGACCTCGGTTTAACGTCTCATCCGAAAGACGGTGCTTTTTGACAGTATA
>NW_015635397.1:10871-11455 GCF_001515625.1 Sinocyclocheilus rhinocerous
ACCTCTTCCAACAGCAACCTAGTTTTCCCAGGAGGTCTCCCATCCAGGTACTGACCAGGCTCAACCCTGCTTAGCTTCAGTGGGCAACCAGTCTTGGGCTGTAGGGTGATATGGCTGTGGCTAATGAATAAATGAACTCTTCATATATATATATATATATATATATAGCCATTTCAAGCACAGTATACAATTTTGCCATCAATTATTACAAAATCCTTTGCAGTTTTACATTGCAATCTTTAAGGTATTCTTGAAATTTGTGATAATCCTGTGGTGTGAAATGCAAAACTCCATGTAAAACAATTTTCTTTTTATGTGTTGTCCATGCTAGTACTGTGTTCGATACATTGATACGATGATGTATCGTCACAGAGATTTGACGATACGAGTATGATATTGTGGCTCGTGTGCAGCAGTGGACCGTGCTTAATTTGAATACAAGAACAACGTTTAAAATTGAGCAGAAAAGTGCAAGGTTTCTAAAAAATAATGAATAGAGCATAATATATAGGCTATAACAAGGTTTAATCTGGCCGCAGAGGAACACAACTGGGTTGCCTGATATAAAGAGACGTAATCCCCGA
>NW_015635397.1:11543-11794 GCF_001515625.1 Sinocyclocheilus rhinocerous
CGTGCTCTCTCTCCACTGTGGATAAACGCGCTTGCTTTCTGAAAACACCGGTTTTAGTTTTAGCTTGCAGTTTAGCGATCTCCACTTCAATATTCTATTCTCAGAAAAGTGTAATTCATCAAGTGTTCAGAGAGAGAGAGAGAGGGGTCTTTGTATGTATGAATTACCACCGTTTTGCCACATTTCTCTATTAACAGTGAAGTGCGCGCAGCGTGATCTGTGTGAGTGACTGAGCGTGTGTGTGTGTTAGA
>NW_015635398.1:0-231 GCF_001515625.1 Sinocyclocheilus rhinocerous
GCTTGCTCACCTGATGCCAGCCCTCAGTGCTCTCTAAATGCCAACCACTGGCTTGCTCAACACAACCCAGCATTAAAATATGCCATAATTCCAGCCAATCAGAGACGAGGCTGCTAAATTCTGATTGGCTGCCTTGACAACCACTCACAACATTTCTTGCATTACCTTGACAGCAGAAGAGGAAAAATACAGTGCATGCATAATTATTATGCAAGTTGATATTCTGATCAT
>NW_015635398.1:336-507 GCF_001515625.1 Sinocyclocheilus rhinocerous
ATTTAATCATTTATAATTGATATATAATTATTCATGAAGGCTGGAAGTGAAAAATGTCTCATATTCAGGTGTGTATAATTAAGCAGATTTTCTTTTACAGATAAAATGAGTAAAATGAGCTATTTTACTCAGACTGAAAGTCAAAAATTATTAAATGCCCATGAGAAATAT
>NW_015635399.1:0-128 GCF_001515625.1 Sinocyclocheilus rhinocerous
AAAAAATTTACAGATTTATTTTACAATTTAAGATGACTGTTCCTCTTCAGGAACTCGAGCTGCGTCGGAGGATGCTTAGGGAACGCCCTTCAGCGTGACCGGCTCTGAATCCCGTGTGTAATCAGTCC
>NW_015635399.1:786-989 GCF_001515625.1 Sinocyclocheilus rhinocerous
TCGGCGCTCCGCTTGTCTTCCTCCGAGGAGGTTGATGTGGTGGGCGTCGATGAGGATTCGCCCCCTCAAACGCCCCAGTATGAGGAGCTTTTAGAGGTGGTAACTTGTGTGGTGGCCAAGTTGAACATCGATTGGCCCGCGGAGAAAATGGCTGAGCCGCAGAAAAGTAAATTAGATGAGCGTTTTCTGCGTGTTAAGCCGCC
>NW_015635400.1:0-3470 GCF_001515625.1 Sinocyclocheilus rhinocerous
TTTTAGGACCTAGAAATGAAAAAAAAGAAAATATGCAAGTAACATGAATGATATAACATAAAATATTATACAATATAAACCTACTACCTGTGACACTTGTAAATGAAAAAATGCCCTCTGGGCAGTTGTTGACTTTCTGAATATCCTGCTTTTCCACGAGGCACCTGTAGGTGGCGATCTCCTGCTCCAGACGAGTCTTGATGTCCAGCAGTGGTCTCTGCCCTGCTGCTCAATGCCAGTGCGCACCTGACAAGCTCTGCCTCATATGTGTTGATATGTTTCTGGTAGACTGCTAGCATAGTGCTGTACCTAGCCTCTGTTTCCAACAACTGAATAGAACAACACAAAATCAGGCTTAGGTTTACCTCAGATAACAGCTAGCTAAAAATTGCTGAGATCTAAAGATCAAGGCTGAAAACCTTTGCCATAAGTTAGGAGTGTTAAGAATAGATACTACACACATACACACACACATACACATATATATATATATGACAAAATACATCTAGCTATCACTTAACAGTTAGCATTAGTTAACCCTTTGTTAACTTTCAGACAATGTATTACCAAAACTCTTTCCACTGCCTCTCACAACCCTTTACTATTTCCTTTTTTCTGTCTGTCACATCCTGTGTCTCACCACAGATTTGAGACTGCAGCTCGATCTCCAGGCACTGCAAGGTATGCCGCAAATCTGAGATCTGTTACCTAGAGGTTTCTAGGCACTCTGTGTTGGTGGCAGCATCTTTGCACAGGTCTGCCATCTTAAAAAGAGAGTCACAAACACACATATCTTGTGAGCCATTTAACTCATGAGTCACTGAGCTATATTATTTTTCTGTATTAGCTAATACCACTCCAAGCTGTAATGTGAATTAAAGAGACAGAAGTCTCACCTTCTCTTTGAACCAGCACTCCTGTTCTCTGCGGTGTTTGTCTATGATGGTCTCATAATGGCAACGGATGTCGTCTAAAACCTTGTTCAGGTCTTGCTGAGGAGCAGCATCCACTTCCACGCAAATGTCCTGCTTTTCCATGAGGCACCTGTAGGTGGCGATCTCCTGCTCCAGACGAGTCTTGATGTCCAGCAGTGGTCTCTGCCCTGCTGCTCAATGCCAGTGCGCACCTGACAAGCTCTGCCTCATATGTGTTGATATGTTTCTGGTAGACTGCTAGCATAGTGCTGTACCTAGCCTCTGTTTCCAACAATTGAATAGAACAACACAAAATCAAGCTTAGGTTTAACTCAGATAACAGCTAGCTAAAAATTGCTCAGATCTAAAGATCAAGGCTGAAAACCTTTGCCATAAGTTAGGAGTGTTAAGAATAGATACTATACACACACACATATATATATATATATATATGATAAAATGCATCTAGCTATCACTTAACAGTTAGCATTGGTTAACCCTTTGTTAACTTTCAGACAATGTATTACCAAAGCTATTTAACTACTGCCTCTCACAATCCTTTACTATTTCCTTTTTTCTGTCTGTCACATCCTGTGTCTCACCATGCTGATTTGAGACTGCAGCTCGATCTCCAGGCACTGCAAGGTACGCCGCAAATCTGAGATCTGTTACCTAGAGGTTTCTAGGCACTCTGTGTTGGTGGCAGCATCTTTGCACAGGTCTGCCATCTTAAAAAGAGAGTCACAAACACACATATCTTGTGAGCCATTTTACTCATGAGTCACTGAGCTATATTATTTTTCTGTATTAGCTAATACCAATCCAAGCTGTAATGTGAATTAAAGAGACAGAAGTCTCACCTTCTCTTTGAACCAGCACTCCTGTTCTCTGCGGTGTTTGTCTATGATGGTCTCATAATTGCAACGGATGTCGTCTAAAACCTTGTTCAGGTCTTGCTGAGGAGCGGCATCCACTTCCACACACACTTTTGTGTCTGTCAACTGACAGAGTAGTGCTGCCACATCCTATAAACACACATGAGCACTCAAGCATTATGGTTTAGGAAATTATTGCTTTCATTTATTTTCATTGAAAACATACAAAATTCAAAAATGATTCTGCTGCACACCTCCTGGTGAGTTTTCTTCAAAGACACCAGCTCCTCCTGCAGAGCGCAGATCTGCATCTCCAAGTCAGCTTCTGCAAGGCATGTCTTATCAAGTATGCAACACAGGTTATCGACGTCAGCTTTTACACACTGCCTTATTCTCATACCTGATTTGTGGAAAATTCAGTGGGGAACAAAATCATTATACGTAAACATAACTATGATCTATGTACAAGCAAATAGCCAGACCTTAATCATGTTAGATGCCATAATTTTATGATAATGAAGCTTCAAGGGATAGACCTAGATCACATAATTTCAGCTCTCACAACTTTCAAAACGGAAAGACATCTCATCAGCTAAATAATCTGTGTGTTGTTAAACAACAGTACAATCCACTGAATGCACTGTACTTCTATCCATCAAAGCCTTGTTTTCATTCCTGTCAAAAATATGACATTACTCTGACTAAGATCTATAGCACTGAATCTGTAAAACTGCGGTTAAATCTAAAAAACTAGTGTCTATTGTTTTTCATTGTTTCCTCTATCACATTTACCTTATATATGGCTGGATTACTTCTGTTCAAATTAACATCAGTATATGTATATATGTATGTACACGCATTTGCTTCCATACATTTCTGTTTGTATATTTGCCAGCTGGAGGACTAGATGTGAAATTGCCTTTAGAGAACTCACTTTATCTTAAAGTCATCAGCAGCCAGTTTAGCGTTGTCGATCTGCAGGAGGATTTTGCCATTGTTGACAGTAGTGTCTTTAATCTATAATGAAGAGCATCGACAAAGAAAACTATAAATGTATGTGTGTGTATGTATGTATGTTTGTAGCTATATGTTCCTGTGGCTCAGTGGTAGAGCGTTGTGTTAGCAGCGCAAAGGTTGTGGGTTCAATTCCCAGGAAACACGCATGCTGATAAAAAATGTATAACCTGAATGCACCGTAAGTCGCTAAATGCATACGTTTAAAATATATATGTGCGCGTGTGTGTAAAACAAGCATTTTTGTATTGTATTCGTTCACAGTAAGGTAAGGAACAAGAATCTGAATGTGTCACATTTATTAGAATCTCAGACATTATTTTTGCTATGCATTTTAAAATTGTCTTAATTGCCTTAATTGTCTCTAATCTTCCATTTTGTACCTTTTCCTGAAGGCAGTCAATGGTTTTCAAGTAGCAACTGTAGTCCCTCTTGCAGATCAGCCCCTTCTTTTCATAGTACTCCTGGATCTGCTTCTCCAGAGTAGCATTGGCAGCCTCCAGAAAGTGCACCTTATCTAGGTAGGATGCCAGGCGGTCATTCAGGTCTTGCAAGGTGGCCTTCTCGCTCTTCTGGAAGTAGTCATAATCTCTTCCATAACACCCTCCAGTCATGATTCTTGCGCCAAATCTTCCACCGTGTCCACCATGACATCCGTATCCTCCAT
>NW_015635400.1:22748-36108 GCF_001515625.1 Sinocyclocheilus rhinocerous
TGCAAAACAATCAAAATATTGAGAAAATCGCCTTTAAAGTTGTCCAAATGAAGTTCTTAACAATGCATATTACTGATCAAAAATTAAGTTTTTATATATTTACAGTTGGAAATTATAAAATATCTTCATGGAACATGATCTTTACTTAATATCCTAATGATTTTTGGCATAAAAGAAAAAAAGAAAATTTTAACCCATACAATGTATTTTTGCCTATTGCTACAAATAGACCTGTGCTACTTAAGACTGGTTTTGTGGTCCAGGGTCAGATATAATAATCAAAATGCATTGAAAATCTATGAAGATCTCAGTTTTGATCCTGTAAACGGATCCTCTCAGTCGCAACCGCTATTTATATTAATGCAGTGTGACAGCATTCACAGTTCGTAAACATTGTGCACTCAATTTAGTCTCACTTTTAGATTATTGTAAGATTTTTTTGGTGATTATTTTTAGCTTAGTGTGGCTAACCTTTTTTTTTTCTTTTTTTCAAAAGAGTAGCTTGACTGGACTGGACTAGGCCAGTTTAAGTAATGCCTGTATGTTGTCAAGCTATTTTCAAAATTTGCCGGGGGCCATTGCTGCAGACATCACAATATTAGTTGTTGGCAAATGTTAGTTGTGTCCAGTCGCCATACGCTAGTATTCAGAGTTCAGGCAAAATATCATGATGATGCTCGTTAAAGATATTTTTGGGAGAACAGACCTGGGCTGCGTTTCTCAAAAGCATCGTAAGCTAAGTTGATCGTACAGATCATTGGTGGCAATGGTCTACGATCTACTTAGGGTTACGATGCTTTTGGGAAACGCAGTTGAGGTTAGGTTGAGGTTAATAGTGACAATTCATGGTAGCGGTTTATGTCACGATGAGCGCTGCTGTTATGATAATGGCGACTTCTCTGATTGGATCCCGCTTCACTTTGTTTAGGTAATGTGGGTTTATGCTGTTGTTGAATGTATGGCCACAGGGGAATTATACCCTAGGTCAGGCATTTTCAAATGGCAGACCGTGGTCCGGGACCGGATCTCATTTGGGTTCCAACCGGACCGCGCGACACAATGGCAATGGCAGCACCATTTTACTATTTAAATAAAGTAAACAGCACTTCAAAACGACGGAGCGGTTCACAGCACAAGCACTCAGGGCCGTTTATTGCAGAGCTGGACAGTAACGTACATTTACGTAAGTACATTTACTTGAGTATTGTAGGCCTACTTAAGTACACTTTTTGAGTATCTGTATTTTACTTGAATATAATTTTTTCTGGAAACTTATGACTTTAACTTCACTGCATTTGAAAGACAAATATCGTACTTTTCACTCACTTACATTTCTATCCAAGTCCTCAAAGTAGAAAGTCGTTACTATGTAGCAGCTTTGAAAGTCAGCGGGTGATTTTTTTTTCTTCTCTAAAATGTGACTTTTTTTCTTTTCTTTCTTTACACTGTCTATCAGTAATCACTCTTGTAGGGTTATGTGAATTGATTTTCCAGCATTTTTTTTAACACTGATCAGTTGCAAATGTGATATTTATTTACAACAATTTAATAAGAAGTTAATATTGTGGTATATATTAGACACAATATTGTCCGATTTTGCAAAATTGTGTAAATGAAAATATAAAGCCACAGAAGAACTGTTGTGCGTCTCTTAACCAAACACAATAGGCATCTGACTTGAAGCAGCACTGCACAGACTGCTCTGTGTATGACATCAAAGTACCGTGAGAGCGATTAGTGAGCATTCTTGACATTTTTGATTTGATGTCAAATAAATCTTTCTGTTTTGCTTTTTTGTTAAAGCAGCGTTGCTGTTGTAAAGTTATACAGCTACAGGTGTGTTGCTGGGTTGTGAGTTATACATCAGTTGTGTTGTGTTGCTGTGTGAGATCACTACTATGCTGCTTTTGTGGAGGTGGGTAGGGGTGTTAAATAATTGTATTTATTTTTTTGTCAACTCACTTGTTTCATTTCTATAAGTTTGTAACATTCTAAAAAGCTCTTTATTCCAAAGATACTGCAAACTAGTCAGTGTATTCAGTATGCGTAATGTAAGCTGCTGCAGAGGCATAAGGTAGCCTATTACGATTACGATTACGATTTAACTTTATTGTCAGACAAAGTCTGAAATTTGTCTTGCAGTACAGTAAGTTCACTCACAACATAGAATATTATCACATAGACATGACATCACATTTTGCAACTATTACATACAACAATAATAAAACGTAAGCGACAGTGAAAAAACAAGAAATTTACTTTTGGTATAAGTACTACTTAAAAGCAAGTTCTGTACTTTTACTTAAGTAAAAATCTATTTTTACAACTTTCACTTGTAATGGAATAATATTTGAGCAGCATTATCTGTACTTTCACTCAAGTAATGGACTTGTCCACCTCTGGTTTATTGTAATGATCTTTCGCCGTTATATCCTCTGACCTCTAAAATATATATAACCTAGCATACACACACGCGCGCACACACACACACAGACCCACACACACACACACATATATATATATGTGCATTGCTTCTCTATAAAGAAGAAAAGTGCAGAAAACAACAATGCTGCAATTAAAATTCTGACTGTTCAAACCAGGTTTGTGACAGGACATTTTTTATCTACATTTAGCATTATTAATCAGTAGCCTATGCTATTAGCATTTTAAAAATAAACATAGGCTAATTGTTAAAATTGGGAAGATTATTTGTAAATGGCAAGGAAAGAGAACTTTTGAAATTAGCCTACTAGTTAACTGTTTTCTGCTCATGATGAGTGCATTTTAATTATGTTTGTTTTAAGCAAGATATAAAAATGGTCCAGACTTCAAGAGGAAAACTCTGAACAGTATTTCTGTCACATGGCCTCCTGCCTTACATATGTAGGGCCTATCTAAATGTAAATAATAATAATAGTTTGATAAAACATCTGATCTAATTGGGCATCAACTGATGAATTATTATTATTGTTATTATTATTATTTAGAAAAATTCTCAGAAGCCACTGGCCTTTGGCTCTGAGGACCCAAGTATTCTAACTGTTTCTCTCTTTTTTCTTTTCTTTTCTTTTCTTTTTTTTTTTCTTTTTTCTTTTACGAAGCATTACATGGTGCCCAGATGGAAATGTGTAATATAGGCTTATATTGTTCGGACCTCCACTGGGAAAGAAATATAAAGACTTATAATATAAAGACTTATAAAATATAATTATAAAAATGTACTTTCCCTCATGTCAGTTCAAACCTGCATGACTTACTTTCTAAAATACCCCTGCCCTATAGGTTTTCGTGAAATGCCGCCACTTGTGTCCCAAATGACGCACTAGGGCTAGGCTATGCTGCTACTCAATTTAGTGAGATTGTTGCACTAGAGGTCGCAGTGAGCACTAGATTGAGGAGCAGCGCTGATGCTCGCAGCTCTCGTCGGGTGCAGTGGCGCGCGCCTGTAATCCAAGCTGCTGGGAGGCTGAGGCTGGCGGATCGCTTGAGTTCAGGGGTTCTGGGCTGCAGTGGACTATGTCGATCAGGTGTCCGCACTAAGTTCGGTATTGATATGGTGCTCCTGGCGGAGCTTGGGACCACCAGGTCGTCTAAGGAGGGGTGAACCGGCCCAGGTCGGAGACGGAGCAGGTCAAAGCCCCCGTGTCGATCAGTAGTGGGGTCGCGCCTGTGAATAGACACTGCAGTGCAGCCTGAGCGATACAGCGAGACTCAGACTTTTGCGTTTGTCTGTGCAGCGTCATATAACTTAATTATTCATTGGGTTAAAATTCAGCTGTATATGAATTCAACTTATTTAAGACACCCCTAAAAGGTTTCAGGTGCAATGTTGCGTTGTCACACCTTAAAGCGAAAGCTCACCCAATTTACTTTCCCTCATGTCAGTTCAAACCTGCATGACTTTCTTTCTTATATGGAACATAAAAGAAGATAATTTGAGAAATGTCTCAGTATTTATTTTTTTATTTTATTTTATTTTATTTTATTATTTTTTAAGTCTGTGGTAACCAAAACTGTTTGGTTACCAACATTCTTCAAAATATCTTATTTTATGTTCCACAAAAGCAAGAATGTACAGGTTTGAAATGACAAAGCGTGAGTAAATTATGACAGAATTTTCATTTTTGGGTGAATAACCCGTTTGTAAACTTAATGTTAGTGTGGCTTTTCTGAAACACTGTGTTCAAGGATATTTTCAAGGTTCTGTTTATACTCACATGTAAATTGTGTCTATCACTGAAACACGCAAATATTATTAATGCATAATTAATCAATAAAGTGCCTTAATAAAGTTAAAATAAAAGCTTATACTATTACTGTAACCTATCAATATGTTCAAATCATATGCAAATATAATATATAATTTCTTTTAAAAACAACAACTAAAAAACTATAATGTATCTAAATCATAATCTCAGGTGGTGCTCTATCATTGATTTGTGGATTATATTGAGTAAATTAAGCTCATGCAAGGTCATGCATCATGACTCTCATAGTCAGAATATCAATAGTTATTGAAAACCTCAGAAGCTGTTAAAGAGTTTAATGAACTCATAAACATAGTCAAAATTCACTTTTTGCAGATGCCCAAACTTCCTGTTTTAATAAGAAATACAAGAAGACAGGAAAGAAAACTGTTTCTTAATTTGTCTTTAATTGTGAATTGTTAGATTCTTTGTTTACATTTAATGTTGTTCATATGACTTGTTTACATCTGAGCACTGTGTCAGCTGGCGTCGTACACACAAACACCCCACCTGAAAGGGAGAAAAAAAGAGAAATTAATGAATAACATACATCCTGAAACTGACTCAAACCACCCCCACAACCACAATATACTGTATAAAGACATATTTGAATTACCCTGCTCTTGAGTCCTATAAGAGGAGAAAAAGATTAGTGCATTAGTGGAGTCATTTCTGAAAAACATAATGCAACAGCTATTTTCCCGTACCTGATATCCAACTCTTGTAAATGAAAAGATACACTTACTGAATGTCCTGCTTTTCCAGGAGGCACCTGTAGGTGGCGATCTCCTGCTCCAGACGAGTCTTGATGTCCAGCAGTGCAGCATAGTCTCTGCCCTGCTGCTCAATGCCAGTGCGCACCTGACAAAGCTCTGTCTCATATGTGTTGATATGTTTCTGGTAGCCTGCTAGCATAGTGCTGTACCTAGCCTCTGTTTCCAACAGTGAGCACTCCAGTGCCCCTTTCTGTGTGGATAAAGAGAGGAAGCCGAAAAAAAGGAGTCATTACATTAATTTGTAAATAATTTCTCCTCTTTCCTTCCTCATCAAGGTCTGTTTAAGTCAGTTCAGTTAGGGGCCATATTCATAACAGACCAAAATATACATATTTGCTGAAATTTCATTTAAAAAATCAAGAATAATATCTGACAACAATGGCATCATAAATTGAGCTTTTTAAGGCTGGAATACACTACATAGCAACACAGCATGATTCTGAGTGAGTTTGTTGTGTTCGGAATCTCTTGAAAGTCTTGTAGTATGTGATCCTCAGTCATTGAGTCGATGATGCCCCGTTTTTCTCTGTAACCATTTACAAAGTTGGCAAGTGTATGATACCTATTGTTTTAGAATCTGTTCAGATTTTAAAAGTCGCATAGTGTATTCCAGCCTTTAAGCTCAAATCACACACACAAAAAATACATTTATAAGTCTAGTCCATCTAATGCGCCTGTGCTTTCTAACAAACAGATCATTTTCTCACCATGCTGATTTGAGACTGCAGCTCGATCTCCAGGCACTGCAAGGTACGCCGCAAATCTGAGATCTGTGACCTAGAGGTTTCTAGGCACTCTGTGTTGGTGGCAGCATCTTTGCACAGTTGCGCTGTCTTAAAGAGAGTCATAAACACACACAACTGTCATACTGTACTGTTTACTGTCACGTGTAACCCCCCCATCCCAGGTCTACTTGCACCCACACCAAGAGGGGCTCAAACCCGGGTCGCCGGCATGGGAGGTGGGCACACAAACAAGAAGGCTAAAGACCACAACCTCTAACATCAGTCGCTAGTGCACCTCTTGAGATCAGGGGAGTGAGGTTTACCTGCACAGCACCAACCAGCTGGACTTTACACATGCATTTTCAAAAGTATGCCACTATATATGACATCTTATTAGGATTTACCTCAAAGAAACAGAGGCTGAAGTCTCACCTTCTCTTTGAACCAGCACTCCTGTTCTCTGCGGTGTTTGTCTATGATGGTCTCATAATGGCAACGGATGTCGTCTAAAACCTTGTTCAGGTCTTGCTGAGGAGCAGCATCCACTTCCACACACACTTTTGTGTCTGTCAACTGACAGAGTAGTGCTGCCACATCCTATAAACACACGACTCAGTTCTTGACTAATTTGACTAACATGGCATCTGAATTTTCATCTAAAACTATAAATGAAAAAAAAAAACTATAAAGGAATTTTCATTGGCGACCAAGCCCTTCAGGCATCACATTCCTTATGGCCCAAAGACCAGTCACACATACTTTAATCTGAGATGTAATCTGACTACTTCAAACCTCCTGGTGGTTCTTCTTCAAACATGCCAGATCTTCCTGCAGAGTCTCGATCTGCATCTCCAGGTCGGCCTTTGCCAGGGTCATCTGGTCCAGCAAGTGGCGCAGGTTAGCGATGTCAGCCTCCACAGACTGTCGCACTACTAACTCATGCTCATATCTGATTGGTGGAAAAACAGGATGAGGAATAAACTCACCAATCATGTATGAAACATGACCTCTTACGATGCTAAAGCTATCAAGCTGGAATGAGAACTTACTTTATTTTGAAGTCATCAGCAGCCAGTTTAGAGTTGTCGATCTGCAGGAGGATGTTGGCATTGTTGATGGTAGCAGCTTGAATCTACAATATAGAACATTGATATAAAAATGAATTAATGTAGAGCATACTTAAATGTGCCTTCCAACATTCTGTCCCTTAAAAAATGTACCAAGAGTACCTTTTCCTTCAGGCAATTGATGGTGTTCCAGCAGTGGCTGTAGTCCCTCTGGCAGATCGGCCCCTTCTTCTCATAGTACTCGTGGATCTGGCTCTCCAGGATGGCATTGGCAGCCTCCAGTGAGCGCACCTTCTCCAGGTAGGACGCCAGACGGTCATTCAGGTTCTGCATGGTGCCCTTCTCATTCAGCTGGATGTAGTCACAGTTTCCAACCATGGTTCGGAATCCTCCGCTATTTAGTTTGCAATGCAGATCTGGATAGCAACCAACCCGGCGATAACAGGAGGAAGAGATGCGGGTGCTTCCTCCAAAACCACAGCCATAAACACTGTAGGCTTTGGGTGCACAAGGAGTTGTCGTACCACAGCGAATCGGAGTGACTATGGACTTTGAAGCCATGATCTTGGGACTGAAGCAGGATGATGTACGGAAAGAGCAAGACATGGTTCGATATGGAGATGAGATGAAACCAGAGAGGAAACCGTTAGAGTTCTCCTGACGAAGATAGGACCTTTGAGCCCAGATTTGAGCTCTTATAGAGATAGAGATCGAGGGCGGCTCCTGGACTTTGTGGGAGAAGGAGACAGGGCGTGTGTGTGTGTGGAAGTGTTTTGTGCCAGCTTTACGCCCTTTGACAGTTAAGTGCAGAAAAAGGAGGCTGTTTAATGTAATGCAAGGTTCGATTTTCTAAAGTAAACACATTTTGTGAGAACTGATGACATTTTTGGTTATTTATTGTTCATTTAAAATGATTTATCTCCTTTATTATTAGCTTTCCTCCCAATGTTATAGGTATATGATTTAGTTTATACTGAGCAGGGCAAATGGCCCGTCCTGCTAAAACTATTTGTCTACTGCACTCCCAAAAAAGTCAGGAAGAAAAGGTCTGCTAGATCTCACTTAGACAAATAGTTAGCTTGTGAGCACCACCAAGTCGTAGTTTTATGTAACAGAAGTGGTTCCTGGCAAGTGACCAAAAGCATGGATCTTATTGTATATATACAGTATATATATACTTATTGTATATATCTCAGATATATAATATATCAGAGCCTTAAGGAGCTGGTGTGGGTATATCATGGGTAAAGTCACAAACTGAAGCTTTCTTTGATGTGCTCAAGTGACTCAGTTCTGAGGTCATTAGGTTTCACCCCACCTTACTCTCTCTGCTATATGATCGAGTTGATAACACTTTCTCATAAGTGGGTTAAACCCCTTTAAAATGTCTGACCTGTGTAGTCGAGCACCCACTTTTATTTGTCTATGAAAATGGCCAGTTGCAATTACTTCAGTGACTGTAGAGAAAATGATAGCCTCACCCATGTCTGGTTTTAAATTAAGCTATGATTTAGTGTAGTTAAATGATAATCGTTTTGAATAGCATAACTGATCACTCATTAGGTTGTTTAAGAGTCACTAGGTCTAGATTAATATGGTGTCTTTAATTTAGTTAATTGTGTACTGGTTATAGAAGTAGTTCATACAGATTAAAACCAAAGATAGTGAGGTATAGGTTAAAACTAAAGTCAGAAAAATGTCTGTACTTGACATTAAGTTTAATGTCTACTTACATTTCTAGTAGATAAATATGAAAATATTATATAAATGTTACCTTACAGACATTAAAACAAAATGTGCTACAAACTCCTGCATCTCCCCTATCAAACTGTACATTTCTTCAAAATTCTTTCACAGTTAGCAGCTGCATTAAATTCAGCTTTAAGTGATTTTTCATCACTTGATACAAAATGCATTCAATGATCAAGTCTATCAAAATGTATATGACATTGTTTTTTCTTAAACACAACCATTATTAAAACCCATTTTCACACCTTTACATACTTTTATCAAAACTGTTTCATTTATGTAACCTACATTTACGTGAACTACACTTACATAATTATATAAGCATTATAATAAGTATATTTTTTGTTCAGTACTGAGAAATAGCAGTGAGAAATTGGGACTTAGCCAATTATTGTTATTCTTTCACTAATTGCGGTGGTATTGGGATCGGGCAGTCTTCTTAGTGCTCTAAGATGTTTGTTTGTTGTGGTCCTTTCACATGCTCCTGAGCCAGATGTTAGATCATGATGTTGTATCTGAGTAAACTTTAAGGGGTCCAGTATGGGTGGGACAGTGGCATTGACGTTGGTCATGACAAGCTCTCAAAGCACTTCATGATGATACGCGAGAGTGCTACAGGTTGATAATCATTAAGATAGGTAGGATATTGTTGACTTCTTGGGCACAGGGATGATTCATTTTTTAATCTGGGTGATAAACAGTCAAACTTCCGTATGAAATGACACAAACAATCATAGGTGTATCAAACAGGAAATGTTTAGGTGTTTACAGGGTTATTTCCTCATTTTTATTCTTATGTTTAATGGCTTGTCAATATAATTGCCTTTAATTTGTTAGAACTCGATTTAAAGAAATTATCAAAATTTGTCAGTAAAACTATTTTCTTAAGAGCTCAATAAGGAGTTCTTGCAGTTCAAACATTTCATGGGCTCTTTTTTTTTTTTTGCGGTGCTGACCGCTTTTGCCAGAGTGCCTTCTTTTCATCCATAACAAAAACATTTGTGCTAGCATGTTAGCTTAGCATAGCGCCAAAACACAAGTTTTGAGATTAAAACCGCGTTTTCGCTCCAAACTCACTTTATAACGTCATGCAACGCTATCTCATGACCAGTTCATACGTATTTTACGAGGTGGCTAATTCGTAATTCGTACAAACTCACTTGTATGAATTTGTATGACTTCTATGACGGTTAGGTTTAGGGGCAGGGTTAGGAGCCTTTGGCCCTGTCCCAAATGGCACACTTCATGTGCACTTGCAGTCTTGCGGACTTACAATGGCTGCTGCGTGCACCCCCATCCCCCCTGGTCCTACTACTCGCACCCACTCCAAGCGGGACTCGAACCCTGGTCACCGGCATGGGAGGCAGGCGTACTAAAAAGGAAGCTAAAGACCTCAGCCTCTAGCATTGGTCGCTAGTGTGCAGGGACGCGGGAAGTAGGGGTGCTGAGGGGGCTGCAGCAACCCCTGTTTTCACATGGTTGCAAATGCAACGCAAAGTTTGTTCATTTAAATTTATTCAGTTTTAGCATTTAATAATTTATTTGTAATGATCTCTGAAATGTAAATTGTAAGTGGGCTATAATAAACCCATGTTTATCTTTATAAACATGATTAATTTTACTTGTGATGTTTTCTATATGGGATGATTAGCCTAATCCTCATGAACACGTGACGCTAGCGCATGGTTTCAGACATGAACTGTACAGAATGCGAACAAGATTAACTTTAATACAAGGAGATAATGGCGCAAAAGCGAATATCAGATTTTTTTAAATGCCCATCCCAGCAAAAATCGGCATCCAAACAACACCAGCCCCAGCACCAGCACCGACGTAAGTGAACCCCCCCCCTCCACCCAACATGGACACACACAGCACCCCCAACCGAAAACATCTTCCCGCGCCCCTGCTAGTGTGCTTCTTGAGATCAGGAGTGAGTTTTACCTGCACACTTCTTGAGATCAAGGAGTGAGTTTTACCTGCACAGCACCTACCAGTTGGCATATGAATGGAGCCAGCGTGATGAGGGGTGCTAATGCAGGTGTTCAAAGAAAGATACAAATTTACCCAAATGTCCTCTACATCCACTGCTATGCACATCAGCTCAATCTGATCGCACATGTCACATTTTTTTTCTTTTTCTTAGTTCAAAGTTTTTGTTCTTTTTATGTAGCCTACCATTGTTAACTTCATCTGTCGTTCAGCAAGGTATTTTTATTATTCTGGTTGCACTGCAAATTATAGGTGTGAAAATGGGGGATAAAAATATTTTCTTATTTGGTTCCAAAATGTGGATAAGCTTGTCCCAAAATGTGTAACACATCTTGAAGATGCCGGCCAAGACTCTGTAAATGCCCTCAGAGTTGTTTGTGTTATTGGTTCTCCTTCACAAATCACCTTGTACAGAATGTTATATCCACTGAAAACAGCCAGATGTGCCTAAGCTTAATAAAAATCATCATCTGACCACCCTTTTGACAGTGTTTTGCACTGGAGTTGAAGGGACAGCAGAGATACTGTATGGAGATTATAAGATAATTAATTGAAAGTTTTAATTGAGTATTTCTGGGGTTGATTTTTATGAAAACTAACATTTTTGTTATAACATTTTTCGTTCTAAAGTACACATTAAAACGTTAGTTAGTCTGAAAATTATTTGAGAGCAAACGCAAAAGTCTGAGTCTCGCTGTATCGCTCAGGCTGCACTGCAGTGTCTATTCACAGGCGCGACCCCACTACTGATCGACACGGGGGCTTTGACCTGCTCCGTCTCCGATCTGGGCCGGTTCACTCCTCCTTAGATGACCTGGTGGTCCCGGGCTCCCCCAGGAGCACCATATCGATATCGAACTTAGTGCGGACACCCGATCGACATAGTCCACTGCAGCCCAGAACCCCTGAACTCAAGCGATCCGCCAGCCTCAGCCTCCCAGCAGCTTGGATTACAGGCGCGCGCCACTGCACCCGACGAGAGCTGCGAGCATCAGCGCTGCTCCTCAATCTAGTGCTCACTGCGACCTCTAGTGCAGCACAGCAGAACACTAGACTGCCATTAGCCGTGGAGCAGAGTTTTGACTAAATATCTTTGGCATTTTTCAAAAGTGTGTGGTAGTACATTTCCGTAGCTCTAATCTCCAAACAGATCATCACAAATCTAGTTTTCCAAACATCTGAACATATTTTTAATTCAAAATATTCAGTTTGTGTTGTTTTTATTCACTTTAATACATCTGACTATTATTTAATCTAACTTAACTTAATGGTTAATACATTAATCATTTACTATAACTTTGGATTTTTAGCTGGTTTATTACCGGTTTTATTTATCATTTGTATGTATATTTATCACATGTGCACACGTTTAGCTCATTAATTTTATTGTGGCAAACTTTGCTGTTTATATTCCTAGAAGAATTAAAAGAATTAAGGGACTGCGGTCTCAGGTGCGGCACTGTCTGCTGCCCTGACAGGAACCTCTGGAGCGGCTGTGACTGAAACCAATGCATGTTCTGGTGATGCAACATCAGGAAATTATGAAGCAGCTGTGACAGAAAACTCTGTGGCAACAGGAAGCATGCAGGGACTTTATTTTTTTATTTTTTATTTTGAAATCTTTAATCATAACTTGTTCCTGTGATATGCTCACTTTTCTCTGCTGTCACGTGAGGCAGCGCTGCAGTCAAGCCCATTACATCTGCCTCTATTCCAATACACAATGCTCACTTTTCACAAGAAAATCAACAACTGATGAATTAAACACTACTTTTTTCTTGTTCAATAAGCTGGAAATCACTCACAAATATGTCACAACAGTTTGTACATTGTCCCATTTTCTCCATGATGTATGTGGTCAACAAATATGCAAGTAATATTACCAAATGCATATTCTGCTGCCTAAAGCCAAAGTGGCAGATGCTACCAGGGTTTGGGAGCCTCGATGCTTTGCTGAGGCATGGAGCAGCAGTGACAGGAACCTCTGGGCAGTTGTTGCAGGAACAAATTTTACAGGAACCTCTGGACCATGAGAGGATCTTCTGGGATCACGATGACCATCACATGGAGCTCTTCCACAAAGTCGGCTGTGACAGGGCATTTTTGGGACTGTACCTAAGCAAGTAACACGGCCTGATGCTTGGCTTGTACTGTACAAGCCAAGACACTAGACCAGGTGTGGCCAACGTCAGAAGCCTGCAGAGTTTTGCTCCAACCTTGATATAAACTCACCTGCCTGTAGCTTTCTAGTAACCTTTAGACCTTGATTAGCTTGTGTTTGATTAGGGTTGGAGCAAGCAGGACTGTCTCCAGGACCAACTTTGGACACCCCTGCGCTAGACACTATCAAGGCTTGCCAGCCCTGCAAGATGCTATTGCATTGTGGGAAGTCCAGAACTGTGGTGGTAAGTATAGTGCAAATAAAATTTCCATTTAATTTGCATTTGGCTTCCATAAATGTGAAAATGCTTCTATATACTATCTATACACTTAGGTTATTAGAAAAATATAACTGAAATAGATCTGAGAACTACTTCTTAGAGTAACCAATAGGAATTATTTATGTTTTATGCCGTAACATATATTTGTAGTATAATATGATACGTGGCCTAGAAACAGTGTCCAGATTAGGCAAGCCTTTTGTAGGATTTTTTGAACGCTAACTTTAAATCCAATTGTAATAGTTCAATCTTTCTTTGCTATTTCTGTAATGAGTAAATAATTTTAAAAAGTCTGTGAAACCTGAAAATACTACACATGACTGAATAATAATTAATGATGATTCAGCGTGCAGACATTGGGCC
>NW_015635401.1:0-969 GCF_001515625.1 Sinocyclocheilus rhinocerous
TGCTTTGATGTAACAACCATTACATCTGTTATGCTAAAATTTTACAAATTTTAAAACTCATCAATTTAAAAATCAGTTTTTAAAGTAAATGGGTGCCTTCCATTCCCCCCATGTGTTTCTCCTTTTCACAGTGTGGCAGAAATGATGGGTGGTTCCAAAAAACATGGTCACATGACAGTAAAAGTGTACAGTTGCCAAGAAACGGGGGGGGGGTCCACTTACCCACTGGTTCAACTTACCCCACTCTCCCCTACTTCCATTGAAGATGAGGCAGAAGCAGGCTCAGAGAGTGAGGGAGAGCCCACTCTTATCAAAACATCTACAATAAAGTCTGAAATTATTACAGAGTGTGCTGTCTTCTCTTTTAATTGTATATTTGTAACAACTGGATAATTTGTATTAACAAGCACTCACCCCCCTAGTGCCCCTTTTTTGGTTTGGGCCCCTCAAAATGTCTGTGCACGGCCCTGATGCTGTAGTTACTCCAAGACTCCAGTATTGACTCTGTTTAACCTCAACATCCCAGCAGTGTGTTCCTGAGTTAAAACCCTCTGAACCCAGAACACAGAAATAATGTTTAAATCTCTCGGGATTATCAGGAACAGGTTGTTTGTTCTCGCTGAATCTCACACTGGTCAGATCATCAGACACGACGAGACGTGGATGAGCCGTGTTTGGATCCAGAATCACAGGAGCTGAAGAGACACAATCAACAGATGCTCATTTAATGATCAAGAGTGAACCCAATTATGACACTCGTGCTGTTGATCAAACACATCAGACATTTTCCTCTCATCACTGTCAGTCATTCTCTGATTGAATTATTAATACTGAAAGTTACATCAGAAACAGTGAGTGACACATACTGAAAACATATTAATTCCGTTCACGCTTTCATTTTTATATTGTACACTGCCATTTTTACATTATAGTGAGATGTTTTTAATACAAAATGTTTCCTTTGTACAG
>NW_015635402.1:0-930 GCF_001515625.1 Sinocyclocheilus rhinocerous
TGCAACTGCGTGAACAAACACCAACAAAAATGCAAAGCTTGCAAAGATTTTTAGTATGAAGAGGCCCTAATTATTCCAAAATTAGTAGTATTTACTAATTTATAGCGACGTAATGGTACACAAAAATGACAGTTCAGTACGTACCTCAGTCTTGATGTCATTATGTTTCCATCACCCTATTTTAATGTGCATTTTGAAGTATCGCATGAGAAACGAGTGATGGAAATGTCAAATTTCTAATCAAAATCCCTTAATTCGCAAAAATGTTTTTACGCTCGCTTGAGGTGGTTTTTGACTTGTGCGAAAAAGGGTTGATGTGAATAATGGGAGATGGAAATGCATTTTGCGAATAAATTCCTCCAAGCGCATCAAAAAAGTCATGTGACTTTGCGCTATGGGATGGCAAAACCTGACTAACCAGTGGACCAATTTCATTCCACAGCATCTGAAATGTTGTTATGGTCATTTGGAAATGCACAAGCAAAGTCTGTCATCAATGTATTTCTGTATAATTGCCTCCCAAAAATGTCTTTCACGACTGCGTTCCCAAACAGCAGCATCCACCTCCGAAAGCAATGACCGCATTCATTGTGTTTCGTCTGCTCGCTCTGAGGCGCAAGTAATTTATTATACATGAAAATTATTATATTCTCCTACTTTTCTTAGTGATTTATAGTGCCAGTTTATCAGGAAGTGACGATTTTGTTCACTTTGACTTGTTGGATGGAAACGATGATTGTTCGCAAATGTTTTATGCGATATTCCAGTATTGCGCACAAGTTAAATTCGCAACTTTGGATGGAAACCTGGCTATTGTTTGGCACGTGTTCTGTACAGCGAATTAAACTGTAGATTACTGAAAAAACTATGTCTATCTTTTAAAAAAGTTTCTGGTGCTGTTGTTATTGGGGAAAGAGCTTACATTTGAAG
>NW_015635403.1:0-1372 GCF_001515625.1 Sinocyclocheilus rhinocerous
CATAGAAAGACACTTAAATAGGCCTACTAGTATTATGTTTGAAAAAAGACATGGCCATTGGAACATAACTGTATCCTCTACACAAGGCGGTTCCCAGTGGACAACTTGATATTACTTTGACGTCAAATATTAGTCACTGATGGCGATGCTGTAACTTCATTTTAAATTCACTTTGAACAGCAAATTCTTCCAGTGGTAACTAGGTGAAATTAGGAAGGTAATCCTACAATGAAATTGGTTTAATGTTTAAGTAAGCCAATTTGTTTGACGTTAAATTTACATCAAATCAATGTCGTTTCAGGTTTTTGACATCAGTTGGATTTGCATATTTGACCTGTTTTTTGTTGTCTTTTCAACATCAATTGCCCAATGGGTTGTGCTTGGACCCCGATGATCGCCGCTTGTATGAATGAATGAAATTTATTTCGAACTATTACAAAAAATAAGGAAAACACATAAAATATACAAATGAATAACAAATAAACGCTGTAAAATCAACTAAACAATTTTAACATCATACTGAACCGGTTCGAAAAGGGATAGGTAGAAGCCTTAGGCTTATCAGATCCTACCCTCAGTATTTACCAATACCAAATCACAATCAGACAAGATAAATTAGACATACCATTTTGAATAATACAAAAATACTACTCCACTTTACATCCTACTTTATCTATCTATTAAGATAAGGGAGAACAAACAGAAACAAAATCAAGCAGCATTAACAACAATGTTGAATTATCACTCACACCCCACATTTCTGTACTTACCAAAAAGAAATCTTTTGTACCTTTTTTTTTTTTTTTTTTAATCATTAACAACAATGTTGAATTATCACTCACACCCCACATTTCTGTACTTACCAAAAAGAAATCTTTTGTACCTTTTTTTTTTTTTTTTAATTGCAACATATTTACACTTACTTTGATAGATTTGTTTAAACTAAACTGTAGCTATTTATACTACAGTAAATACAGCTGGATAAAACAAAAACTGTGTCAGTCTTCATTTTAGCAAAACAATGTAATTATTTTAAAGGGAGGCGATTACTTTATATTCTTATTTTTAGCCTAAAAAAAAGTATATTAATAACGGTCATGAACAAACTTTTTGTAAGGGTACTTTTTATTTTATTTTACAAAGAACACAAACAGGGTCACATTTAAATGACTTTTCATATATTTGTAAGTCTGCTGTTTTTATTACACCAATCACAATTGAACTGTCTTTCTCCAGAGTGAATGCATTATTTCTAAACCTACCGTTTGTCGGGAAACGAGGAATTCTTTCCAGAGTGAGTTTGCAAATGCTGTTTCAGGCTTATGTAATATGTGAAACTGATGTCACACTGAGGACACTTGTAAGGCTTCTC
>NW_015635404.1:0-1347 GCF_001515625.1 Sinocyclocheilus rhinocerous
TGATTTAATATTGAAAGTAGAAAAATAAGAAAACGGCTCCTTTTTTGTTTTGTCATTTTTTTTCCAAAAATTTAAAAAAAGAGAATTCAGCTTAAATTTTCTTTTTTCGCTCAGGGGTAGAAAAATGAATAAACAGCATGAATATTTGATTTCTAAACGTGGGCGGGAATTAAACGCCCCTTTCTGCTGATTGGTCAGCCGAAGATCAAACCGTGCCTTCATCAGGTCTTCCGCAGTATAATGCAGCAGAATAATAGTCCTCCACTGCTGCAGTTGTATAAGATGCATTTGGGGAAATATTTGTTTTTACTTGTGTATTTATGAATTGTGTTTTGCAAATGTGTTATTTTTGAGGCTGATCTGTCTCCATATCTATGGCCTTCTCAAACCATTTAATGAGGTGTTTTTGACCATTCACCTCCCCATGTTTTTAGGTGTTCAACTTGCTCCCAGTGCGATCACTATCAGATTATCCGTATCCTGTGGAGGATGAACAGGAGTGCCTGAATGTTCGACCCCGTCGAGCTGTTCCTGCAGACCAAGCTTACGAAGTTTTCAAGGTAGGAAATTGTTTGCAGTCACTTAGTGGCTGGATAATCATTTGCTTTTCAAATGCATCTTTTGCTTTGCATTGACAGAGTGTGGGGATGAAGGTTGCAACAAATCTGCCTGTCCAAGAACCTCACTGCCTGATGTACAGAGGCCTGAATTACTATCGTAACTTCAGTCGCAGTAGGTCTTTTAGATTCTTGATCTCAATATCTTGACATTTAAAGATTTTTCAAAGGTTTGCTGGGTAATGATCTGTATAGGTTTTTTATTTTTTTTTTTACTGAAAGTGAAATACAGTGGCACACCTACTGCCTAAATGGTGTTCTTCCATACTTGTTGCATCCAAGTGCAAGGTGTGCTAAAACTGCTTGTTCTAAGTCGGGATGCACCGAAATCAAAATTCTGGGCCGAAACAATTCTGGATGCACTTGGCTGAAAACCAAAACTGCTTTTGTATTCTATTAAATTTTATTTTGTGAGAATCTAATTTATCTCCATTTATTTAAAAAAAAACAAGAAAAAAAAGCAAAGGAAATAACCATACTGTTATTGAAAATAACACAACCTGGACAGAAGATACTTAAATATTTTTAGTATTATCAGCACGTGAGCAGAGCATAGCGGTGAATGTGTAGTGGAACTTAATTTAGTTTTTTTTAAACCAGCATTGCCCGATACAGCTGTACTACACCATGTTACAGCACAGTGCTATTGCAAACAGGAACAAGTATGCTACATCGTTTCCAAGTTCAATGACCCAGTTAGTGACGATTCTCTCTGGCCTATCAGTGATCA
>NW_015635405.1:0-747 GCF_001515625.1 Sinocyclocheilus rhinocerous
AACTGTTACAATGCAAATGCAAATTATTTCATAAGAGTTCAAAAAGATTTCTAAACATTCATATATTTTGTATTTTTTATGTTTTTTTTATGCACAATATGAGCAAAAGAGATTCAACATCATTGAACTACAAAAACTATATTTGCATTCTGTTGACAAATATCTTTTTTCATGTATAATACCTACAATAAAAAAAATGCAATTTTTATGATGTGTAAAAATGTATGAAAATAAATCTGTGATAAACTGATAAAACTCAATGTGAGACATTATGGAAATGTGTTTGGACAATAATTGTTTGCTGAGTATATATAATTAAGTTCTTTTGAAGCTCTTAAGGTGACAATAAAATAGTTTCAATTAAACATTAAAATCTACACATTTCAATAATTTTGTACAAGACCGTTAAAAGAGACAGACTTACCGAGCACCAGTTTAGTTCCTCCACCGAATGTGTACCACAGTGATACAATCTAATGAAAGACTCGTACAAAAACCTCTATTCCACTCTAGTGAACACAAACTCCAGCAGAGAGAGAGAAACAACACTTCAACACACTGAGAGCAGAAGAAGCTCAGCTGCTGACAACACTTTCCAAAAAGTAAGAACAAAGACAAAATATTTTCAAAATATTTGTTATTGGTTGATAAACAATGGCATTATTTTCATAATCAGTGGAATAATTTATTAATGCTATTAACAATCAGTGTTGGGTAAGTTACTTCCAAAATGTAATACATTATATA
>NW_015635406.1:0-564 GCF_001515625.1 Sinocyclocheilus rhinocerous
ACGATGCATTCACATTCCATGTCAACCTCCGTGACAAACCATTCATGCGCAGAGGAGTCCTGGCGACTGTAACCAGTTTGTTTGACCCTCTCGGCATGGTTGCGCCAATTACCATCCAAGGAAAACTGCTACTCCGTGGACTTTCAAACACAAAGTCAGACTGGGATGCCCCCCTTGCAACCGAAAAGGAAGTAGAATGGAACCTGTGGAAAGACTCATTGCAAGACTTACAGCAGCTCAGAATTCCCCGAACCTACACTCCAAAGTCCATTTCTCATTCAGTAAGGATTCATGTCTTTTCAGATGCATCTGTTCAGAATATATCCGCAGTCGCATACTTGAAAGTAACAGATAGTGATGGAATGTGTCATGTCGGGTTCATTATGGGAAAGGTAAAGTTAGCCCCTCAGACAGTACATACAGTTCCCAGACTTTAACTGTAAGGTAAAGTTAGCCCCTCAGACAGTACATACAGTTCCCAGACTTGAACTGTGTGCGGCCGTCCTTGCAGTCGAAATGGCAGAACAAATTGTCCAAGAACTAGACATCAACCCTGACACCCTA
>NW_015635407.1:0-438 GCF_001515625.1 Sinocyclocheilus rhinocerous
TTTGGATTAAAACTAAATCATAAATATAAGACAATTTATAGGGGCGTTCACTATAAACGTCATTTATTTTCGCCCTTAAGCATACACGACTTTCTGGCGAAAGTGAAACTAACAGCCAGCCTGTGTTGCGCTAGGCTGTACTGTACTTGTCCCTCTCATTCTGCACCAGTACAAATACGTGTTTTGCTTGCTTCATGAATGTTTCTGCATTATATGAGTGGCTTTGGAAAATAAATCGTTGCACGTTTCAGATGAAAAAAAACGCAACTTTTATTTATGAAAATATCACAGTTAGGAGATTTATAGCGAGTGGTTCACTGCATTTTTACAGAAAACTGCGTGATTACAGTACTAAGCCGGTGCAATGTAGCAGCTCTAATGCTATTAAATTAAAGATGATGTAGGCTACCATAGAGAGAGAAAAAAATGAACCGTGAA
>NW_015635407.1:556-830 GCF_001515625.1 Sinocyclocheilus rhinocerous
AGTCAAACCAAAAATTATTCAGAGACCAGATATAATTTTTGATATTGTTTTACTAGTGGGTGTAGGACACTATAGTTCATTCAAGTGAGGACAGCAAAATAAACTAAACTGTGATATATTATACCCACAAATTCTTCATACAGTGGACTACCAGTAAAATGTATACAAATTTGGGACCAAAAATTATTCAGACAGAGTCTGGGCAAAATATTGAAGTTAAGGTTTGCAAGAACCTGGATGACAGCATGCCCAGGAGACTACAGGCTGTTATTAA
>NW_015635408.1:0-778 GCF_001515625.1 Sinocyclocheilus rhinocerous
TTAGTGCAAATTGTCACATGACCAAATCAGTTTAATTCCTGTTTGCACCTTGAGAAGATGATGACTGCATCAAAGCTACAAAACGAAAGGCTAGTAAAGTATGTTAACATAAAGATATGACAAAGATTTTTGGTACACATTATCTTTAAGGTGTCTAGTATTAATATATGAATTCACATATATTCAGTTTTGTTGAGTGTGGTCATAGAATGAGTAAATACGTTGATGGTCACAATAGTGATAACAGTGAATTTAGGTATAAATATAAATCCAATTGCAGTTGTTAGTGAAAATTGCACTAAAATGTTGCAATGACAAAATATTGCACTAAATTAAAAGTTCAAATGTTACAAATAAGTTACAATATTGATGTTGTAATACTGGTAACACTAATATAAAAATTTAATGATATATGCTACAAAAAAGTAAAAATTTTGAAATATGTTGATGGTTGTATTTTTTGTCTTTTATCTCAGTATTCCTATCAATGTTGTATAAGGGGTTTTTATGCATAATAGTAACCCTAGAATGTGATCAAACTGTTTAAAATAGCTGGGCTAAGATATATAACAATTTTTATGACTGCAGAAATATGTTAATTCAGTACACACATTATCCCACCGACCATAAAACACAATTTTTCACACACTTTTCCAAAAAAAAGTCAAAAAATAATTATTGATTATTTCAAAGGGTTATTAATGACACGTCATTTGGACATGTTCATGTCTGGGAAAAATTTGTGATTAAACGGGTTAAGATAGAATATCTGCATATG
>NW_015635409.1:0-518 GCF_001515625.1 Sinocyclocheilus rhinocerous
TAAACTCGCAGTTGCAAGTTATAAAGTCAGTATTGCGTGATATAACCTCGCAATTACGAGAAAAAACTCGAAATTCTGAAATAAAGTTGCAATTCTCAGAAATAAAGTCCGAATCGCAAGATATTAACTCTCAATTCGGACATTTTTTCTCAGAATTGCAAATGTATCTCTTAATTCTGACTTTATAACATGCAATTGCGAGTTTGTCTCACAACTCTGAGAAAAAATTCAGAATTGCGAGAAAAAAGTCAAAATTGTACGGTAAACTCGCAATTGCAAAAAAAACAAAATTCAGAATTGAAAAAAGTCAAAATTGTACTGTTAACGCGCAATTGCAAAAAAAACAAATCAGAATTGCAAGTTTATTTCTCGCAATTCTGACTTTATAACTCACAATTGTGAATTTTATATCATGCAATTCTGAAAAAAAAAATCAATTGCGATTGAATTTGTATCTCACAATTCTGACTTTATGACTCGAAATTACGAGTTTATATCTCACTTTTCTATGAAAAAAA
>NW_015635410.1:0-198 GCF_001515625.1 Sinocyclocheilus rhinocerous
ATTAGCACATCCCCAAGTTATGCAGAGGTTAGACAGATTCGACCGTAATTTCAAAAAGAAGTTACCATGTCTGTTTTTGGAGCAATTGATAGCAAAGTTTTGGAAGAAATAGTACAGCACCTTAAATCGTCAACCTGTTACCTTGACACACTTCCCACATCTTTTTTCAAAAGTGTGCTTAACTGTTTAGAAGCAGAT
>NW_015635410.1:414-519 GCF_001515625.1 Sinocyclocheilus rhinocerous
AATGGATACCTGGACAATTTTCAATCTGGTTTCCGACCGCATCACAGCACAGAGACCTTTCTCATTAAGATAATAAATGATATTCGCTTTAATTCTGATTCTGGC
>NW_015635411.1:0-165 GCF_001515625.1 Sinocyclocheilus rhinocerous
AGATAATAAAAAGAATAATATAAAAATATTCAAATAGACAATGTAGAAAAAAAGCAAAAACACAATATATAATATAGACAATTTAGTATAATTTAAAATAAGTATGTGTGTTAAATAAATAATGTATACTAGTGTTGTGTGTTCCACGATTATTGTTAAGTGTTC
>NW_015635411.1:436-547 GCF_001515625.1 Sinocyclocheilus rhinocerous
TACATTATTGTTGGTCCTCTATGCCCCGCCTCTCTCAAATTACCATAATCGCGAGCGTCAGAAAGTAAAGTAAATATCAAGAAAGTTAATAATGTCGTTAGTTTTACCATC
>NW_015635412.1:0-562 GCF_001515625.1 Sinocyclocheilus rhinocerous
CATCCTCACAGACTGAGATCAGTGCAGGCCGCTCAGTGACTCTCTCCTGTCTGCTGTATTCATATGCTGTAGTCTCTTGTGGTGATTGGATCCGTTCTGAGAGAATTGAGCTGTTCTGGGTGAATCAGGCTGGTGTTAAACTGACGAGATCAGACTCCAGATATCAGCTCCAGGACACTGTATCAGCTCTCTGACTACAACACTCCTGAATGAAGATCACAACAGAGAGTGGAGATGTCAGCTACAACACTCCTGAATGAAGATCACAACAGAGAGTGGAGATGCAATGTTACTCAGAGCGATCAAGTCAAGACCTCAGTCACTTATACTGTCAAGAGTTCATGCAGGTGAGCAAGCTCATTAATCAGTTATGAAGAGTTTTTGTTAGATGTGCTAATATAATGATAGATAATGCTGAGTTATTTTGTATGTTAACTAATTGATATATTATTGTCATAAACTACGGTATAAATCATCTGAACTAACATTCATCTTTTCCAGCTGAAGCTGATTCAGTGACAGCAGTGATTTCAGTCCACATCACAAACTCTCAGGATCCCTC
>NW_015635413.1:0-2049 GCF_001515625.1 Sinocyclocheilus rhinocerous
GCCCTGTCTGTTCCTTAGTTCCCTGTCTGCTATTATTTGTATTTGTCCGTCAATGATGTGCTACGTGTGCTCCTGACTGCTGTGTGAAGATTAAAGTCGGTGTATCGCAATTCTCCTGCGTTCTCCACGTTCCTCGCTCCGTGCTCCTCACAGTAGCATACCGTGACAATGACATCTTTGGCATAAAACATTTCTATTTATTCAGACGACCTTTAACTTTTTCAATGACCCCTTCCCAATTTTTCTGTACTGTTGACTCATCACCCAGAAATACTCCCGAGTATTTAAAACCAAATTTTCCCCAACTTAAACCTTCGGGAAGTTCTGGCTTCCCATCTGCCCACTTACCTAACAATAAAGTTTCACTTTTACTCAAGTTTACACTCGCAGAATATAGACCTTTAAAAGTTCTAAGTAATCTTAAGACCTCAATATCACTTTGCCTGCTAATCATGACTATTACATCATTAGCATATGCTGACAATATAAGATTATTTTCACAGTATGGCAAGTGTATAACATGAAGTTTGGCCCTTATTTGTTGTAAAAGTGGTTAAATTGCAAAATAATAAAGCATACCAGACAACGAACACCATTGTCTAACACCTCTATGAACACTAAAAGGAGCACATAAACCACCGTTCACCTTAAGAATACTCTCAACGTCACAATAAAGAACTTTAATATATTTTATAAAATTCTGACAAAACCCAAAAGCTTATAAAACTTTCCACAAATAGCAATGCTCAACACTATCAAAGGCTTTCTCTTGGTCTAATGAGATTAAGCCACAATCTAAATTTAACAACTTGGAGACTTCCAAAACATCACAAACCAAAGAAATATTGTCAAATATTGATCTACGTGGAACACAGTAAGGCTGGTCAGGATGGATGACACTATCCATCACCCCTGCTAGCCTGTTAGCCAGGGTTTTAGAGAGTAGTTTATAATCACTAGAGAGTAGTGACATGGGCCGCCAACACTTGATCTCTGTAAGATTGCCTTTCTTAGTCAGGAGGGTTAGCACTGCTCTACGGCAGCTCATGGGTAACTGACCTTCAGCCAGGCTTTCATTCAACACCTCCAACAGTTCCTCTTTCAGATCTGACCAGAAAGACTTGTAAAAGTCAACTGGCAGACCGTCAATTCCCGGTGCCTTTCCAGACTCCATCCCTTGGAGAGCCTTATACAGCTCCCCCATGCTCAAAGCACCCGAGATTTCAGCATTGGCTTCCTCTGATACCTGGGGTAAGTCATCAAAAAACTCAGTATTACCCCTGTATCCGGCCCCAAGTTCATTCCTATACAAGTTCTCATAAAACATAACAGCTCTCTTACGAATGCCAGCAGGGTCAGTTAATATACCTCCAGATTCAGAGCGCAAGGCATGGATGGCCCTGCTCTGACCATTCTTTTTCTCCAATTTGAAAAAGAACTTGGATGGAGCATCCATTTGGTCCACACTCTGGAACCGAGACCTGACCAGAGCCCCTTGTGTTTTAACGCCCAGCAAATCAGCCAACAGTGTACTTTTATTTAAAAGAGAATCTAAATGACTTTGGGCACCAGTTGACCCAGCCAATTCTTGAAGTTTTAAAATGGCAATTTCCAAGGTGTTCATACTCGAAGTTATCTCCCTAGTGAAGTTTCGAGTATATTGTAAACAAAATTGTTTTATTTGGGCTTTCCCAAAGTCCCACCACTGTCGTAAAGATTTAAAAGATCCCTTTGTGAACAATAATATTTTTTGTGTGTGTGTGTGAGGCGCGCCACAATGAACTGAAACTCTGTTTTCTTTAGTTTTTTAATCTGTAATATTTAAATGAAATATATTTTGCATATAGGCTTAAACATTCCTTTTTATTTATAGTTTTATTATGTTTTCTCTGTTCACAGAAGCGCGAGTGTGCACATCACAGTGTGATTAAAAGAGACCGTCTGGGTTTCGTGATCCTGATTCACGCACCTCAATCCATGCAGGGCTTTTCAGAAAGTCAGCGAGCGCCATTAGTGTATTTCAGAGTGACAGTATGAGATTAATGCACA
>NW_015635414.1:0-844 GCF_001515625.1 Sinocyclocheilus rhinocerous
CCGAAAAATTTGGCGACTTTTTTTTTTTTGATAAGCGCCAAAAGTTGATTGAACGCCAAGACGGTTAAATACACTTTAAAGTTTATCAAAGTTTATGTCTTTGCGAATTTTGTGAACACAACAGGTTATCTCTTAAGTAAAAGTAAACGGTAAGTTATGTAAAATAAGATGTATATGTCCATACTGACGAATAACTTACGTAATATTATGTTATATTTTTTACGTAATTATTATGCTTTTTACACATTCTGTTGCACTTTTTACTGTCTTGGATTTATTTATTTATTTATTTTAATTTAGTTTATACGTCATTATTCATTATATTCACCATGTAATTAAAAAAAAATGTGCTACAGGCAATAGTCAATTAACAAACATATACATAATTTACACAATTTATCTATACAACCATCTAGGTATATAATCAAACAAGCATCCATGGGTCAAAACACCCTTCTAACTAAAAGCAAAAGTCATTTTGTTTTACTTTTCTTTTCTTTTTTTTTTTCACTTAATTTGTATCTGTCTCAAGTTGTCTGATATTTACCCTGTTGTTTTATATATAGACATGACTAAGACAGGTAAACCTGACTCCTACTGGCATGACATCATGTTGAAGTACGCCCAAGGGAAGTACCACTTCACTACAGGCAAGAAGCCAGGGGCAAAGAAGTGGAAGGATGCCTTGGAAAAAATTAATAACTGCCCATTACACAGACAGACCCGTGTTTACGATATCTTTGGCAAAAGAATCCCCTGCAAATGCGGGTACCATAAGGTAATGATAAATGCAGTTTTCTTCATAACAGAAAAATGCTCATGATTTGTGCTGTAATGCTTGAAA
>NW_015635415.1:0-1142 GCF_001515625.1 Sinocyclocheilus rhinocerous
CAACAATGGTGCACCAATCATAACTCATCCATGGCTCCCTGCATGGATTGCAACATGAATTAAAGCTGCAAGTAGCGATGAACGGGCCCTCGCACCCGGGCTCACCGCCAGGGGGTGGCTTTAGGAAAACAGCGAACGGCGAGCAATATGCATTTAAAGTGGTAAATATATAGGAAGAATATGTCAAAGTCATTTATATGTGCCAATCTTCCTGCTGCCAGCTGGTGGCGCTATGACTATAACTGGATTTTGGCATGTAGATTTCTTCAGTCCAGCACTTTTATCAAACATATGAAATTTGGTGCAGATTGAACATGGTATGTTTGAGTTAGTATAAAGCATGTAGTGTCCTATTGCCAAAAGGTGGCGCTATGAATATAACTGAATATTGGCGTTTAGATGTCTTCAGGCAATGTCTCTTTCCAAATATGTGAAGTTTGGTGAAGATCGGACATTGCATGCTTAAGTTAGTGTAAAACAAGCCATTTCCTGTTGCCAGCAGGTGGCGCTATGACTATAACTGGATTTTGGCATGTAGATTTCTTTGGTCCAGCACTTTTATCAAACATATGAAATTTGGTGCAGATTGAACATGGTATGTTTGAGTTAGTATAAAGCATGATGTGTCCTATTGCCAACAGGTGGCGCTATGATTATAACTGAATATTGGCCTTTAGATGTCTTCAGGCCATGACTCTTTCCAAATATGTGAAGTTTGGTGCAGATCGGACATTGCATGTTTAAGTTAGTGTAAAACAATCAATTTCCTGTTGCCAGCAGGTGGCGCTATGATTAAAATGGAATATTGGCCTTCAGATGTATTCAGGCCAGGACTCATATCAAACATGTGAAGTTTGGGGAAGATCGGACATTTTATGCCTGAGTTACAACAACTTTTATGCCCATGGCGAGACATCGAAATTTGTCACGGCGCCATGGACACACCCTTTAACGAAAACTCAAGAACTTCACAATTTAACATCGCAAAGGCCTTTAGATTAGACTGACCAAAAGGTCCGGAGTCTTATCAAACATGCGAAGTTTGGGGCAGATCGGACATTGTATGTCTGAGTTATAGCAACTTCCTTTTTCATGGTGAAACATCGAAATTTGTTAGGCCGCCAGGGACACGCCCCTTGACG
>NW_015635416.1:0-214 GCF_001515625.1 Sinocyclocheilus rhinocerous
CTAGCATGTTTCTAGCATGATTAGCATGCTACTATCATGTTGTTAACATTAACATGTTTCTAGATGTTGCTAGCATGATTAACAAAGTGAATAGCATGTCGTTAGCATGATTAGCAAGTTACTAGCATTTCGCTAGCATGTTTCTAGCATGATTAACAAGTGACTAGCATGTTGCTAACATGATTAACAAGTGACTAGCATGTTGTTAGCACGA
>NW_015635416.1:536-890 GCF_001515625.1 Sinocyclocheilus rhinocerous
TAGCATCTTGCTAGCATGATTAGCAAAGTGACTAGCATGTCGCTAGCATGTTTTTAGCATGATTAGCAAGTTACTAGCATGTCACTAGCATGTTTCTAGCATGATTAACAAGTGACTAACATGTTGTTAGCATGATTAGCAAGTTACTAGCATGTCGCTAGCATTTTTCTAGCATGATTAGCAAGTTACTAGCATGTCGCTAACATGATTAGCAAAGTGACTAGCATGTTGTTAGCATGATTAGCAAGTTACTAGCATGTTTCTAGCATGACTAGCATGCTACTATCATGTTGCTAGCATGATTAACAAGGGATTAGCATCTTGCTAGCATGATTAGCAAAGTGACTAGCATGT
>NW_015635416.1:998-1272 GCF_001515625.1 Sinocyclocheilus rhinocerous
AATTTGAACGTACTACTCGACCGTTAAAACAGTACGTTCTATATAGTATGAATGCGAGTAGTATGAATGGAATTCGGACGTACTACATCCGCCATGTTGATGTTGTCACGTGACATGCGTCTTCACAACAGCGCCAAAATTTAAAGAGCCCTCACTACTGTGCGAACATCAGCAGTGTTTCACGTGCGAACATCAGCAATGTTTTACGCAATTCTTACCGCTTTCATCTGCGTTTTAACGTTGATTGAATCAACAGCTCAGAGGAGGCGTCGGT
>NW_015635417.1:0-962 GCF_001515625.1 Sinocyclocheilus rhinocerous
GAACTTTTCCACGACATTCAAATTTATTGAGATGCACCTGTATACGCCTTGAAACTGTTCAATGGATTCCATTCATGTCTTTCTTTCTGCCTCTGTATTTTTAGACATGGAGTCTTTAGCATATATGAGCTCCTGAAGGATAATCAATTACATTCTCTGAACATGTCATGCCCTTATTTCTAGCCCCTGTATTTAGGGTCCTTATAAGAGTGTGTTCCAACCAGTTTTAAATAGTTCACTAGGTTCTAAGCACACTACCGTCCTCTCACACACAGTCAAATATATAATAGTAGATAATAGAATAATTTCTTATGATATCATTCTAGTTATTATATTTAATCAAAATTAATGAATATATTCCACATTCTATCCATTTACAAAATTATTAATCCATTGAGATGGAAATGGATAAGGTGTAGAGTTTGCAGTGTTTGAGAAATACATTAATCATTGGTCTGTATGGATTTCACATTATTTTGCTAAAGTTCTATGCCTTTTAATAAGATGGATAGCATGAAAGCAGACACTTACTGTACAGATTTTTTAACAGGCTAAATCTGAGTGGCAACTTTTTGAGAGATTCGACAAACTCCGCATAAACTGGAAATTGAAACCGCTTGTATCCACCATCATTCTGAAGTCCTGGCCAAGAGATGACAGAGGAACCTATCTGAAGGATGAGCAAGTGGTTCTCAAACATCTTCTGGGCTGGACAGCAGCTAAGCATATCTTTCAGCTTCATGGTATTATATGGATTCCCTCTGCATAGTGCAAAGCAATCCTATGTTAAATCTCATCACTCTGAGACCGAATGGGGTTTTAAAGAAGTATATATAATGTTTAAGCATATGCACTTTTTTGTACTCTGTAGGTGCTGATGAAAAACTGATCAGTCAGCTTTCTGAAGAAGCTAAAGAGAAATTTACCATGGCAATATCATCATTCACAAATATTTTAAACCA
>NW_015635418.1:0-2000 GCF_001515625.1 Sinocyclocheilus rhinocerous
GAAAACACAATGAATCAGACACGTTATGTTCATGTGTGAATAAATTAATCATGAGTAAACACCATACAGTGCAATAAATAAAAATAAAAAAACATTGCCAAAAACCTTATTATATGACCATAAACAAAAACAGAAGAAAATATAGATTAACAAAGTAGATTAAAATATAGAATAGACCATAGAACTACTTTAAAATAACATTAAAACTGAAAATTGAGTTTAAAAGTGAGAAATCAAGATAATTCTGTATCTGAATTACAATTTATCTAAAGACATTTTAAGAGTATGTTATCATCAATAAACACATTCTTTATTGTACAGTATGTCTGAGTGAATGCGGGAAAAAAGTATAGCAGGATTTAGTTTGGTCCATTAACAATTAGTTGGATTGCTGTGATTTGTTATGACTGTGATCTCCGGTGATTGACAGATTTTCCTGCTCCATCATCAGAGGAGAGAAGAGATGATGTTGTGAGGGAGAAGGAAAGTTATTTAGATGAAAGCTCAGGAGCGCACATCAATTAGAAATACATTATGTGCACGGATAAATCTTTTCAGCACTGCAATATTCATAAAAAATAATAACTCAACTTTAATTTCATGGTGACTTTATGAAAGTAAACCGTAAACTTTAATCTCACTGTAACAGCTGTAGAGTATAATGATACTAACTCTAGTTTCTCCAGCTTGCATTGTGTGTTCATCAGTAGATCACTGAGGTTTTTCACTCCAGAGTCTCCTACTTTATTTTCTCTCAGCTCCAGTTCTCTCAGGTGTGATGGGTTTGATTTCAGAGCTGAAGCCAGGATGAGACACTGTTTCTCTGTAATACTGCATCTACACAGACTGAAGACAGAAAGAGAAAACACAATGAATCAGACACGTTATGTTCATGTGTGAGTTAAATTAATCATGAGTAAACACCATACAGTGCAATAAATAAAAATAAAAAAACATTGCCAAAAACCTTATTATATAGTAAACATCATACAGTGCAATAAATAAAATGCTGCTAAAACCTAAAAACAATATAAGTAAATAAATAATCATACAGCCATAAACTAAAACAAAGACAAAACTAGGATTTGAGGATACTAGTTACATTTCAAGTCTGGAGAATCTTTAGTAAGACCAAAAAACAAAAAAAAGGTTTGTGAATTGTAATGTAATTAAGATACAGGATAAACTATAAAACCACTTTAAAATAACATTAAAAATGTAAAAATTAAGTTTAAATGCAACAAATCCAAATTTACTTCGAGACATTTTAAGATTGTAGTTTACAGTCAACAAATACAACATTTTGTGATCATATTTTGTTCTTATTGTGATGCATGTCTGAGTGAAACAGCTTATTTTAACAAGAAAAAATGCAGGTCAGGAATTAATTTTTGATGAAAAGCTGGATAATTGTTTGCTATTGCTGTGATCTCATGTGACTGACAGGTTTTCCCATCTTCACATCATCAGACGAGAGAAGAGCTGTGTTTGTGAGAGAAAGGGAGAGTTATTTTTTTATTTTTAATTTTAATTTTAATGGGGATTAATAAATAAGGAGTGGGTGGGTTTTTATCATTGTAGGGTGGTTGTGCTCACACTCTGCCAACACATATTTATGTCCAAACAGCATGTAAAAGTGGATTTTGCATAACAGGTGCCCTTTAAAGTGGATTTTGCATATTGTATAATAGGTGCCCTTTAATTTTACATTTTATGAAATACTAACATTAAATTGAAAGCAGTTGTGAACAGTTCTGTTGTCACAAAAAAAAAAGAAAAGAAAAAATTACAAAAAAGTGACATACCAGTAATTAGATTAGATTAGATTCAACTTTGCCATTGTGCAGAGTAAGCACAGAGCCAATGACATTCAGTTAGCATCTAACCAGAAGTGCAAATGGCACTATATTTATGAAAAAAATATATAAATATATAAATATGCATATATATGTGTATATATATATTTTTTATGGAGAGCAAAGTTGCAGTGTTTTGGGACT
>NW_015635419.1:0-678 GCF_001515625.1 Sinocyclocheilus rhinocerous
GAGTCCACTGAAACAACTTTCTTAAAGGGGCAGCACTCAACACTATCTATCTATCTATCTATATATCTTTCTTTCTTTCTTTCTTTCTTTCTACTGTAGATGTTCTGTTTGTGAGATAAACTTGTACATTCAGGATCATGTCATACCAGATCCTCAGTTCTCAATCTACTAAATCTGTCTGCTGCCTTCGGCACAGCAAATTACCAGATCTTTCTGTCTAGACTTTCACATTTTTTTTTATCTACAATAATTCGCTTAATTATCAAATTATTATTATCTGTCTTCCTCTGGCTTTCAGCCTGCCTGCATCAACGTCCCTCACACTTATCGATCTATATGTAAGCCTCACATATAGATCTATCACTGCATTTGAACTTACTAACTAAACCTCCTGCAAGTCTGCAAGTCTCTCGTAGTGCTGCTGTGATTTTGGTTTTATATGAAGTTGCTAGCAAGACAGTCTGATTCATCAAGCATACAAACTCATATTCTTGTGATATTTGAAGTGCTTAAGACAGTTTGATCCATCAAGCATACAAACTCATATTCTTGTGATATTTGAAGTGCTTTTTTTATTAACTTAGCAACTTAATTTTTTTAGCAAAGAATTTTTTTTAAACTTCTTTTTTTTTTATTAATGTTTGAGATATAATTGTGTGTAATTTATGTTGTAGAACA
>NW_015635420.1:0-474 GCF_001515625.1 Sinocyclocheilus rhinocerous
GATTTTGTCATAATTTTACACTTTTTAAGAAAAGTCACAAAGTGCTTTGAAAGCAAACTTTTCTTCAACTACTACCACTAAATCACACATAATCACTGAAGTTGGTCAGTTCCATATACTAGAAGAATAAAGGTACATTAAATAAGGGTGGAATATATACATTTTCTATATAAAAATTAGATTCTGTATAAACAATAAACAAAAGAAAATGAACATGAACTATTATTAGTAACTGCACTTGCAAAACAATAGTAATTTTATGATTAAATTATCTATATTTTAATACTCCCACACACCACCCCCAGCGCTACCAAATCTGCTCCTGGCGCCACCATCTGTAGAACTTAGTGGCGCTGGTGCCACTGCTCTCAAATGTTAGTCTGGAGCCCTGCAGTGGTCGCTCCAAAGCCCTGTCCAGTTCCCATGTCAGTTATAGCAGTGTTTCCCAACCGGGGTGCCGTCTGTCGAGAGCAG
>NW_015635421.1:0-259 GCF_001515625.1 Sinocyclocheilus rhinocerous
AGAGGATGTCTCACCCATAGAAAGATAGCTAGCCAGTCGTCTTTTCTACAGGGGCATCCTCTCATAGCCGTTTTCGCGCATCGCCTCGATGTTGACATAACTCATATGCTGGAATCGGTGAATGCGTAAGAAAGATAATGCTCAAAACTCATCATACGCAGAGCAGGAGGATTGGGAAGGCTCAGCCTCAGCTTCTTCGCCGTCCTCAGACATCTCCTGCTCTTACTGGGCCGAACCCAGCAGAGCACCGGCCCCCGGA
>NW_015635421.1:345-2406 GCF_001515625.1 Sinocyclocheilus rhinocerous
CACAGCCGACGAGCGCGAGAGGGAAAGCCCCATCCACCTGCGATCCTCACGAGCCCATCCTCCCCCGTGCCTCAGCAGCGGTGGGTCCGGTGGGGAAGCAGATGGCTGCCCCTCTTTCCACGAAAAGAGAGACAAATGAGAGCGGAGCTTTTCATTGAAAAACTGCTCGCAAATAACGTGGATTGCCCCCTCAAAGACATCACGTGCATGCTCTTTGCCCAAAACAAACAACACCCTCTAAAAGCTTTGCTAGTGCTCGCCATAACGATAGGAATATAGATCGCTCTTACCACGGAAATGCATGCTTCAAACAAAACAGTCAGTGAAGACAAAGAAGAGGACGACATGTTCTCCCGGGGCGCCTATTTATATTATAGTCGCACCGGTAGTGACGTCATGGGCTGTCGCCAGCCAACGTGTTGTTGGTGTTTTTTCAATGTATGCTTCAGACCCAGGTCACGACGAGGCGTTCCCCATAGTGACCCCTAGAGGACGCCGTTCGAAGTTCCCTTGAAAGGGAACTTTTGTTCTTAATTTATATGCTGCTTTGTACTATTTTAAATTTTGCACTGTTTTAATTGTACGCGGCAACGCTTCAGTGGTTTTGGCAATGCAAATGTAAAAATATAGTGCAGTAATAAGAAACTGTCCCGAGACTTCATGTAGGTCTAATCATTCTTAGTTTCATTATTGGGCAATTCCAGCGTTAAGTAACGTGACATCCGCAGTCAAAACCTGAAATATAAATTCTCACAGAATGTATTCATTACCAATATATTGAACCATCTCTTTATGTTTTTCTAAATCCCAAATAGAGTCTTTTGAGTTTTTGGGAGACAATATATTTTGTAGACTTTCTGTGATTTACAATGGACAAACCAGAAGCAACAATATCTGCAGAATAGAGAAGGGTTGACCATTCACAAAACATAACATCAATTTTATTTAAATTTTTCATTTTTGTGTTTCAGAGGAAAAAGCAGTGTTATGGATGTGACATCTCTCCGTTACGGACCGTTCTGAAAGCAGAATTTATGCAAACGCGTATAAATGCTTTAAAAACTTTAACAGAGGTATCTAGTAGCCTATTGGACACGCCTTTAGAGAGAAATGCAACCTTCATTCAAATTATATAATCAGGGAGTATTTGCTTAGTTTTGAATTGGTTCCTTTAAAAGTAAACATTTTTCTCATGTATGTGAGGTACCCCAGTTTTTCGTTATTTCATTATCAGGAAAAAATTCAAGTGATCACCCGGGCGCCTCCCTGTCATGCATGCGCATTAATGATTTTCTGCACAAACACTTCATGAGAATATCATGAAAAAGGTCAATATTTTTTGTCACTCATTTTAGAAAGTGAAACCCATATATCATATAGATTCATTACACAGAGTGAAATATTTCAAGCCTTTATTTCTTGAAATGTTGATGATTATGGCTTACAGATAATGAAAACCCAAAATTCAGTGTCTCAGAAAATTTGAATATATATAAAAAGTTAAATCAATATTAGAAAGTCATGGTGTCACACCCTAATCAGCTAATTACCTCAAAACACTTGCAAAGGTTTCCTGAGCCTTTAAATGGTCTCTCAGTCTGGGTCAGTAGGCTACACAATCATGGGGAAGACTGCTGACTTGACAGATGTCCAGAAGACAGTCATTGACACCCTTCACAAGGAGGGTAAGCCACAAAAGTTCATTGCTAAAGAAGCTGGTTGTTCACAGAGTGCTGTATCCAAGCATATTCATAGAAAGTTGAGTGGAAGGAAAAAGTGTGGTAGGAAAAGGTGCACCAGCAAAAGGGATAACCGCAGCCTTGAGAGGATTGTCAGGCAAAATCCATTCAAGAATTTGGGGGAGCTTCACAAGGAGTGGACTGAGGCTGGCATCAGCGCATCAAGAGCCACTACGCACAGACGAATCCTAGACATGGGCTACAAATGTCGCATTACTCGTGTCAAGCCACTCCTGAACCAGAGACAACGTCAACAACGTCAGACCTGGGCTGTTACCTGGTGTTGGTCCACTGTGTTTTCTGAAGTCCACAGTCAACGCAG
>NW_015635422.1:0-1167 GCF_001515625.1 Sinocyclocheilus rhinocerous
GAGATGAAGTAATGAATGATTTTAAAAAGAAATGGAAAGGGAATGATTTATGTAACAATGGAGATGGGAGAAAAGGGAGAGGAGTAGCAATCTTAATCAAAAAAGGGGTGTGTGAGGATGTGCGAGTAGTGTATAATGATGAAGAAGGGAAATGTTTGGCAGTGGAAATAGAAGAAGGGGGGAGGAAAATCATTTTATGCAATGTACATGCACCGGTTATAGAAAAGGAAAAGGTGTCATTTTTTAAAAGACTGAAGACCGTTATGGAAAAATGGAAGGAGTTTTTAATAATTGGAGATTTTAATACTGTGTTTAGCAAAATGGACATTGCAGAGGGCATGGTTTTTAAATCAGATAGAGGGCGCAGGGAATTGAAGTGTATAATGGAAGAAAATGACGTGGTGGATATATGGAGAGAAAGAAACGAAGGAATCAGAGAATTTTCAAGGCAACAAGTAGTTCAAAATTTTATGTGTGCAAGTAGAATAGATTTTATATTATGTAAAAGGGATTTTATGAAGATGGTTGATAATATTTATTACAAAGAAACCTCATTAAGTGATCATAAAATTGTATGGGCACAGGTTGATTTGAGTGGAATGAAGAGAGGGCCAGGATTATGGATTTTAAATATAGAGCTCTTAAAGGAAATTAGTTTTAAAGAAGGAATATAAACATTTATAAAAGAAGAACAGAAAAATCAATTGTACAAAGAAGACAAAAGAATATGGTGGGATAATGTTAAATATGAAATCAGGAAATATGCAAAGGATTTTAGCAAAATGGTGAAGAGGGCAAGGAATTTTAAAGAGAAGGAAATAAGAAAAGAATTAAAAGATATTTTAATTGAGGGAGGAGAAAATGTGCAAAAAATTGTAATATTAGAAGAAAAACTTAAAGGAATAGAAGAAAGGAAATTTAGAGGGGAGATGCTAAGAAGCAGGGCAAAATATGTAGTAGAAGGGGAAAAATGCACAAAGTTTTTCTTTAATCTAGAAAAAAGTAGACAGAGAGAAGGGATGATCAAAGAAATAAAAGGAGAAAAAGGTGAGATAGTAAAAGAAACAGAAGATATTTTAAAAGAAATAACAGAATTTTACAAAAAGTTGTTTAGTACGAAGCTATTTTAAAAGAAATAACAGAATTTTACAAAAAGTTGTTTAGTAA
>NW_015635423.1:0-549 GCF_001515625.1 Sinocyclocheilus rhinocerous
ATATCGGTATCGGCCCCCAAAAAACCCATATCGGTCGGGCTCTAGCCATAATGATATGACTTGCTATGCATGCTGCTGCTAATATTATTTCTAACCTTGCATCTGAATTTGCTATGCATGCTATAAAATTTGCTAACATTGCGATCTGAATAACTATGCATACTGCTGCGCAAAAGTACTTTGAATTAATACTGCCCCATTATTAAATAACCAAACAACCAAATAATGCCTATTTCACTTTGAAGAGTTCTATAAACCCTGTTGAACTGAATAGCAAAGTAATAAAATGCCTATTTCATCTAAAAAGTTCACTACCATCCAAGCGTTATCTTATCACTGAAATTTCATGCAACTAAATGTACTTTATGCTGCCACTGCTATATTAGCAACAATGATAATTGGATTGCCATGCAGAATGCTGCTAATATTTCTAACATTGCATCTGAATTTTGCCATGCATGCTGCTGCTATTAAAATTCACTAAACTAGCAATCTGAATAGTTCTGCAATGCATAATGCTGCTATAGCTGCACAAAAGTACTTAGAATT
>NW_015635424.1:0-3906 GCF_001515625.1 Sinocyclocheilus rhinocerous
CGTCTTGTTCTGTCGTCCTAACTGTCGTCTTGTTCTGTCATCCTACACTGTAAACCCGAACAGTACTGCTGACATAGAAAATTTGAGTACAATACAATTAAAATATGTGAAATAGTTAATGCTACTTTAAACAATAAAATTTTCTGGACGTGCAGTTTAGTTTTATTTTTGTTGGACTCATTATTTTTGAGTAAACATCACTACTTCACTGAATATTTTTAAGTATACTGACTCAACTTGTAAGTAATCGAAAGAACTTGTGAAAGTTTTCTAAGATGTTTTTTGTTATGTTTCAATAATATATAATGAAGAAGATGTTGAATCTTTGGGATACGCTGTTTTTATGAAGCATCGTGAAGTGCGGCAGTCGGCTAGTGCTAGCGCGCTCTTTTTGAATGCTATTTTAGCGTCACTGCTTAGTGTTATGTTAACATCAAGCAAGCAGGGCAATAATGTTAAAGTTAGCTGGGAACTCTTTTCAGTTAACTGCATTTTTACGCTTTGAAAGTGTGTTGCTGTTGTTTATGGTAAGCGCCCTGATATGGTAACAGTTAAAAGTGATTTTTTTTCCTGCATACACGTGAATGGCTAGCAGTAAGTTAATGTCAACGATTAACGCTACACCGACGGGAAGTTAACAAGACATTAGATTCAGTTAAATAATGAAATCTGACTGACTGAAAATACTATAATATACTAATACTGTAAGACTGATGTACTAATACTGGAAATATAATAAATGAATATTTTCTTCACTTGCAGTGTGAACTGGTTGCTTGCTGAGATTTATGCTTGCTGAACAGAGCCTCAACAAACCGCCTCAACAATCGAGGTAATGTTAACTTAAATGGAGTGGAAATGCAAGTTGTGTCCTGTCTCCTCAGACACCAGGGCAGAGATATTTAGTCACTACCGTTTACAGCATAGCAATTATTCACGAATTAGCCCTTTGCCTTGTCTATATGACACTTGTATTTGTACATTTCAGTCATTTAATGCACTGAAAATTCATTTATCAAGAAGTCACAAAGACACACATAGAACTGGTGCAAGTGAAGGAGCACAAGCAAAACATGCAGTTTTTTCTTGTCGCTTGTGTGACTTTAAACAGCCTTTCTCAGAGGCAACAATGTTCACTCATTTCAGGAAACACTTAAAAAACCATGAATCTGTAACATGCCCATTTAAGAACTGTGGCTACTGCACAAATGTCTATTCTTCATTTAATGCACACAAAAGTAGGAAACATGCAGGAAGTTTAGACATTTGTGATGACATTGTGTCAACTGAAAAAGACGATAGTGCCCCAGGTTTAATCAGTGCTGACATTGATGTTGAGGGTCCTTTTCAGTCTGAGCATGCAGACACATTTGATTTTCCTGAGCCTGACAGTTGGTGTGGCACCAGCCAGTTAAGAGCTCAGTTGCACCATAATTTGTCCTCCTTGTTTCTGAAAATGCAAACTATTCTTCATGTTTCTGACATGGCATCTCAACAAATAGTTGATGATCTGACTCAGATATTTTCTATGACTCAACCTCTTGTCAAAGAAACTTTAAAAGACACTACAGAGGCATCATGTCTCTCTTACTGAAGCTATACTGAACGATTTGGTAGATGCTGTTAGAGACACAAATATTTTTGTCAGTGCCACGGCTAAAGGTAAAGAGTTGTCTTCAACTAAACGAAGAAAAACATTTATTGAGCAAAATTACCCTGTGGTAAAGCCAATTCAGTATGTGTTAGAGCCTGGACGCACAGTAGTTTACGTCCCTGTACTCCAGATGATTCAGGAAATGTTCAAACATACTGACATCCTTGACAGAATTAAGGAAACCAAAATCTCCCAAAAAGGCCATTACATGAGTCATCAAGATGGCTCATATTTCCAAGAGAATGATTTATTGTCATCTTCAGAGTTGTCACTGCCACTGATTTTGTACATTGATGATCTTGAAATCGCAAATCCACTCGGCACATCACGGAAAATCCACAAACTGTGTTCAGTGTACTGGGTGGTTGCTGATCTACCAGGTAAATACAGATCTGTGCTACATGTGATTCAGCTAGCAGCACTATGTAAGGTATCTGATCTTCAGAGGTGTGGCTACCAAAGAGCACTTGGCCCACTGTTACAAGACCTTTGCACGCTTGAACAAGACGGTGTATTCCTTGAGGGCCTTGGCCAGTCAGTGCGAGGCACTGTTTTATGTGTTGTGTCTGATATTCTGGCGGCCCATTCCTTAGCAGGCTTTACGCAGTCTTTCAGAGCAGGATATATATGTAGATTCTGCCATGCTACACGAGAACAGATTCAGTCTCATGAAGTTGGAGATGGCAAATTTAGTCTAAGAACAAAAGCCAGCCATGACCATGATGTGCAGGATGTTGTACAAGGAGATGGTCAAAGTCAGTTTGGTGTCCAACGGGAATGTGTTTTGAGAGAGAGTTTGCAGTATTTTCATACAACCACTGGTTTCCAACCAGATATACTGCATGATCTTCTTGAGGGAATTGTTCCTGTGGAGTTGGCCCTGTGTATTCAGGAGATGATTCGGCTCAAATATTTTACCCTTGAGTTTTTGAACAGGAAAATTGTGTCATTCCCTTACCAACATTCAGACAAAAATGACAAACCACAGCCTATCTCAAAGAACTTTGCTGGAAAGAAGACCATTGGTGGCCATGGCCACGAAAATAGCACAATGTTGAGACTACTCCCATTGATGATTGGTAATAAAGTTCCTGAGGGAGATGGTGCATGGAATGTTTTGATGGATTTGAAAGAGCTTGTAGAGCTGGTGTTGTCTCCATCATTTGATGATGAATCCATACAGTATTTGCAGACTAAGATACAGGATCACCGACAGATGCTTCAGGAAGTTTTTCCTGAGTTCAGACTGCTCCACTAAGCATCACTATGTGGAGCATTATCCAGATCTCATACGTTGTTTTGGGCCTCTTGTCCATTTGTGGACGATGAGATTCGAGGGTAAACACCGCTTTTTCAAGCGTGTGGTACATGATACACAAAACTTTAAGAATGTGTTAAAAACACTAGCATCTAGCCATCAGCACATGGTAGCATACTACCTGAATGCACCATCATTTTTTAAACCACATCAGCAGACATCAAATGTCTCTTCTGTTTTGGTTTCATCTCTTCCAGAGGTCACAAAAGTACACATTGAACAAAAAACAGACAGCAACATGATTTACAGCACATCAAAGATCATTATTGATGGCGCTGATTATGATGCTGGGATGTTTGTATCAGTGGGGCAGGAGGGGGGACTTCCTCAGTTTAGCAAAATTGATCAGATCCTTCTTGTTAACAACACCACCACATTTCTTTGCCAAGAGCACAAATCATGCTACATTGAACACTTGAGATCATATTAATTTTCACCAGGGAATATGACTGTCCACAGCATATCAGAGCTCAATGACTGTCTCCCTTTATCTGCATACAGTGTTGACGGTAAACTGCTGTTGACACCCAAACGATTCATACTGCTACACTGAAAGTAGATTGAGATTTTATTTTTTGATTGTCAACAGCTGAACTGTTGATTTTAACCCCAATTTTTAAAAGAAGGTCAAAGAATAAGGCTGGTATAATTTTTTTTCTTAAAGTCATCAATGCCTACAAAAATTACAATTTACAGTGCCATTTTATTCCATTATAAGGTCATGAAAATTATACTGACAATGTGTAAATGGATGCTTTGAAACCATTTAAAGAGAGTGCTCACCCAAAATTAAAATAAAAAAATCCTCTTTGAAACATGAGTGATTTCTGTCCCTGCATTGAAAGTTTAAACTGGTAAGGCCCAAAAGCGACTGAGCGATTGTGTTCACAAGATAAACGTCTCAGGTTACTTATGTAACCATGGTTCCCTGAGT
>NW_015635425.1:0-217 GCF_001515625.1 Sinocyclocheilus rhinocerous
ATATATATTACATTTTTAAGTGCTGTAGGTTTTTCCCTTTAAATATGTCATTTTATAAGCTCCTGTGGTGTGGTCCAAAATTTATTTTAAAATGAGTCTGAAAATATAAATATATAAAATAACGAACAACATTAAGTAATTTAATAATAATACACTTGTGTATGGTAATTATATTGCTCTCTCTCTCTCTCTCTCTCTATATATATATATATACTAA
>NW_015635425.1:275-512 GCF_001515625.1 Sinocyclocheilus rhinocerous
AAATGATAAAATGTGTCCGCATTCAAATGTACCGTCTGATTTTTATAATCTTTTAAAGAAGTATTATATAAAATAGACGCTGCGCTACGGCTAAAATTAGCGCTTCCTCCATTTTTGAATTTCTGTACAGAGAGGTCACGCAGTGACGTATCGATCTTCTATTGGTCACACGTCTTCACGTGATGCGAATTTGCAGGTCAGAGTTCACCAAACTTGAACTTTGGAACGCAGCGAAAT
>NW_015635426.1:0-2906 GCF_001515625.1 Sinocyclocheilus rhinocerous
ATTAGAGAAGATAGTGCCCATGTTGCTAGTCATTTCGTCTAGTTATTTCGACTATTATGTTTGTGTTCGCTCTTAAGTGAATCATTTACTGATGGTCTGGATCTCCCTCTTGTGAGATCTTGGTCAATAGCACGGTGCTTTGATTGGGGACCTCCTTAATATAACTTTCTGAGGGTGGTTATATTCCAGCCAGGGACTGACACAGATTGGGGACCTCCTAAATATAGCCTTCTGAGGGTGGTTATATTCCAGCCATTGTTTTTGGCAGGCTTACTTGAATACAGCTATCTGTGGCTAGCTGTGTTATACTGCAATTGCAAAGGCTTTCCTAGAGCCTAGCTATCTGAGGATAGTTAAGTGCTAGCTCAGTGATCGCTCCCCTGCTAAGGATTTTAAGTAGTGGTCTCTTTGAGCCCTTGCCTAGACAGTGCTATCTCCCTTGCTAGGGTAGTAAGTAGATTGCCCACTCTCTGTGGTCTGGGCAGCTCCGTAGGAAGGCTATGTTATTCTGGTCCACAAGCCTTCATAAGACGTTAGGGACATAGCTATCTAAGGATAGCTGTGTTCTAGCTCAGCAGCTACTCTCTTTACCTGGGATTTAAGTAGCATCTCTTGAGCTCCTCTAGAGGCTTTCTAGTGAGCCTCTTCAGTGGTATTGTGTATCCAGGCTAGTTCTGCTCACATAGCATAACTATCTGAGGATAGCTTTGCTCTTAACTTGGATGGGATGTTCCCCTTGATCTATTCGGGTTCCCCCGTTTCTGCCAAGTTGCGTGTGCAGCCCGTGGCATCAGTGGCATTTCCCCTTTCTGAGGAAAGGCTTGGTGTACGTCTGTCGCTTCCTTGGTGCTCTCCCACCAGGTGGACAGGCATGCGCCTCGGCACGGCGTGGTTGGATTTCGTTCCCCAATGTGCCCCTTAGGGGGTGCAGCGTTGAGTTCCCTAGAAGAGGAACGTCTCGGGTTATGCATGTAACCATGGTTCCCCGAGAGGGACCGAGACACTGCGCCCCCTTGCCATGCCTTCGGCCTGCCTGTCTACTTCTCCTTCAGACAGCTAAAGTGGATGATGTATTCAGCAGGTGCCCTTTTATACTTCCGGGCATCACTTCCAGGTGGGCCAAAAGATTGGCGTTGTTTCACACGTGCTTCAGACACCGGCTATGCAGGCTGCATTTCCCAATGTGCCCCTCTCGGGGATCCATGGTTACATGCGTAACCCGAGACGTTTTCCTCACTGAACTCTGATTAAAGTCTTTAATATTTATCAATGTGATGGTGATTGAAATCATTACTGTGTCCAGAGATGGATTCATGAAATGGTCTCCTCTTATTGATTTAATAATACATGTATTTTTTCTTTTCACTTTTTTTTTTTGGTGGCTTTTTTACATATGTATTTTCCATGGTTTATGGCGTGTAGTTTTTTTCTCTTCTCTTCTCTTCTCTTCTCTTCTCTTCTCTTCTCTTAGCATGTTCAGTCCTGTTGGTATTGCAATTACATTTTCTGGGGGCACAAGGCATCCTCCTTCTTTGAAGTCCTTTCAAAGAAGACCATTCATATGTTACCTGTGGCTGCTCTTTCACATGTGAAAACTTCATTTTAGTTAACTCATTAACTAACCAATATTTGTCATGTTTGATCTCTGATTCTCCATAGTGCATCAATCATGTTTAGTTCCATCAGAATTACATTGAGTCAGTGTGATAGTTCAGTGAGTTTATTACTATATCCACTAGATGGAGCTTGATCAGTGTAAGTTATATTAGAAGCGACATCTGAACTGTTCATTCTTACCACCTTATGGACAACGAAATACCACAATTTTTGCTATTTTTCCCAAAAGGAAAGGCTCATTTCAAATTTACACCTCTATATACACTGTTTCACAGTTCACAGAGCCAGTCCAACAACAGGCTGAATGAGGTCAGCAATTAAAAATAATGATAATGTAAATAAAACAACAAAATTAAGTTGTTTAAGTTGTTTAATAAAGTGTTGACTATTTTTAACAAGAAAAAGTTGAGGAAAAAACTGAATTATGATGTGAGGCATAAGAACCTCAAATACTTTGATCTCCTGAGAGACGGACAAATACACAGTGAATTAGTACACATGCCTTTGTTTCTGCTCTCACTCCTTAGAAAGGCTTAACAATATCTGTTTAGAACAACATTCTGCTGATCGATCAGTCGAAATAGGGAAAGTCTTAACCTCTTATTGTTGTGATATTATTCTAGCTAAGACTACATGGGAAACTGTGGCATCTAAATAAAGATACTAGGCCTATTCAGTGGTCTGATGTCTTGTTTAGACCCTGTCTGCCCCTTGTCTTCCAGGCCAGCCCATACCACCTCTTGTGCCCCTTGGCTGTCTGATGTTCTCCGCGAGCATTGTTCTAAACTCAGGGCTGCAGACAGGGGGTGGCGCAAATCAAAAAATACACTGACCTCAATATATATCGATTATTCCTCTCTTCCTTCTCTGCTAATGTCTCCACTGCTAAAACAACATGCTACCACAACAAAATTAACAATTCGTCTAGCTCTGGCATGCTCTTTAAAACATTTTCCTCCCGCCTTTGTCATCCTTCTTACCCCTCCTTCTTCAATTCTAACAGCTGATGATTTTGCCACATTCTTCATTAATAAAATTACAAACCTCAGTGCACAATTCTCCACACCACAAACTGACAAACACATCTGACCAGCAAACACACTCTCGTTCACATATTTCTTCAACTGTACCTGCACTCACTCACATTATTAACACATCCCTTCATACGGTTTCTTTCCCACAGCATATAAACAGGCTCGGATAACCGCACTACTTAAGAAACCCCTCTTAATCTGATTTATCAGGCATATATATATATACAGTGGGTACGGAAAGTATTCAGACCCCCT
>NW_015635427.1:0-963 GCF_001515625.1 Sinocyclocheilus rhinocerous
AACTGTAATATTGTGAAATATTATTGCAATTTAAAATAATGATTTTCAATTTTAATATACTTTCAAATATAATTTACTGCTGTGATCAAAGCTGTATTTTCAGCTTCATTACTCCAGTCTTCAGTGTCACATGATCTTCAGAAATCATTCTATTATGCTGATTTATTAGTTTGATTTATTATTTATACTGATTTTTGCTGCTTAATATTTTTTTTTGAACCTGTGATACTTTTTTTCAGTATTCTTTGATGAATAAAAAGTAAAAAAAAACAGGAATTATTTAAAATATAAATCTTTTCTAACAATATAAGTCTTTATTATCACTTCATATTATATGCAAGTTATAATTCTTTATTTAAATTAAATAATAATTCATAATTTATTTATGCGTTTTAATTGTATTCCCATTCATTGATTATTTATTTGTTTACTTATTTATTACAATTTAATTCTAATTCATAATTTGTTTTTTTATTTAATTTTTATTAAAATTACTGTATGTATGTATTCATTTGTTTATTTATTTCAATTTTACTCAAATTCAGAATTTATTTGTATGTTTATTTCAAATTCATATTTTATTTAGTACAATTTAATTAAAATGTGTTTATTTTAATGAATTCAAATTAAGTATTTATTAATTTCAATTTTATTCAAAATATATGATTTATTTATTAATTTATATTCATTAGTTATTTAGAGTGTATTTATTTTGATTTAATTAAAGTTCATTATTAATTAATTATATAATTAGTTAATTTATTAGATTAATTTGTCTTTGTGTGGTATTTGTAAAAAAAAAAAAAAGAAAAAAAAAAAGAATCTAAATAATTTGGAGAATGCCATGCCCATTGACTACTATATAGAATTTGAACAGTCTAGTTGGTCATTTGAGTTTGTTCTGCCTATAAGAGCATAAACATTTAAGGTGTTTAAGCTTTAAAGGTGCATTCTCTGAACACT
>NW_015635428.1:0-605 GCF_001515625.1 Sinocyclocheilus rhinocerous
TACGCCAAAAGTTATAAGCCATAATGAAGCTATGAAAAGTGATTTCACATTTCAGCACAACAGACAGCGACTGCACGTACTCGCAAGTTAATGTTCAATCTAGACGACAAATAATATCTATGGTTAGCCATTGGCCAATAAATTGTTAAATTTAACTCGCCAGTGTTTTTGTTAAACGTGTAAAAGAAATTTCAGCACATATACCTTTTCATTTGCCTACATTTGAACTCTCCGACTGAACGATTAAGTTTCTCTCTGTCTATATAGAGCAGTGAGCGCATTATTGGCTGAGGAAAGCGCTCTGCGTTTCTCTCTCACACACGCAGAGAATGAGTCTTACATGCCAATTAAAATTGGCACACTGCAAATATAAGTTAAATGTTTATAAGAGAGAAACATGGTGTGTTACTTTTTATCTTTGATGCAAAATTTGATCATGATAGAGCACTAGTGGCTTCAAGTCCATTTTGAAAACCTCAAAATTTATGAAGTGCTATTGTGAGGCCTGGTCATTTTTAAAATGTATCCATGTTCATTAAGTTTTGCATACAAATTTTACATTTTTGCCTAGAATCAGCCTGGACAGCCAGTGGCAATGGAAGCTG
>NW_015635429.1:0-1492 GCF_001515625.1 Sinocyclocheilus rhinocerous
GCAGACAGACGGTATTTGATAAATGCAAGAGACACGGTTGAAAGAGTTAAAAATGGGAGATACCTTTCAAAAATAGATTTAGCAAATGGTTTTTGGTCAATACCTCTAGATAAGGAGAGCCAGGAAAAAACAGCATTTACAGTTGGGAATAAACATTATGTGTACCAGAGACTGCCACAGGGCTACTGTCAGGAATATGGACTGTCTGTGTGTGTTTTGCTCCCCATGTGCTCCCATTGACCTAGTTTTCCCTCGTGTGTGACATTCCCATATTTTGGTTATCTTCCTGTTCCGATTGTGTTTCATTGATTTCAGGTGTGTCTTGTCTTCTCCTCGTTTAGTTGTATGTATGTGTTTCATTGATTTCAGGTCTGTCTCGTCTTCTCCTCGTTTAGTTGTATATATATAATATTTTTTTTTTTATAGAATTTTTGCAGACATATAAAAAGGTATTACATCTGTTGCAAAATGAGATAAGGTGTCTGATCAGAAGAAAAACAAGAAACAAAACTTAACAACAAAGAACCCCTCCACCCATAACCCACCCCAAGGGCCACCGAAATAACACACACACAAAAGAATAAATAAATAAAATAAGGATATCAAAAAGCAACAGACAATACAATAAAGTCTAATCAAATGAACCCCCCATAAGGGTCTAGTCAGAAGGTCCAGATGTCACAGTAAGGTTCTCAATAGTACATAATATAGGGCTCCACATTTTGTAAAAGGCCCTCAGTGATCCTTTGGAAGAATGTCTAATTTTTTCTAGGTGGATACATTGCAATACCTCTCGTGTCCAATCCTCATGTGATGGGGGAGAGGCATGTTTCCATTTAAAGAGGATAGCACGCCTGGCCAACAAAGTGGTAAAGGCAATGACGCAGTGCACTGCAGGTGATGCAATTGAAGTTGGGGAAAGGCCAAACAGGACAGTCAATGCGTTAGGGGCAATAGTGGCATTAAGGGCCTGTGAGAGTGTTCTAAAAATGTCAAACCAATAGTCTGTTAGCACTGGGCAAGACCAGAACATATGGAGATGATCAGTTGGAGATTGTTTGCATCTATTGCAGGCATCACTTCTGTTAGGAAATATTTTAGCCAGTTTAGCATTAGTGAAGTGAGCTCTGTGAAGCACTTTACATTGTATTAGGGCATGTCTAGCACAGATAGATGAAGAATGAATTAATCCAAGAATGTTCTTCCACTGGTCCTCCGATATGTCAATACCCAAATCCTGCTCCCAGGTTTGCTTAAGAGAGTCAACTGGAGATGGAGTAAGGGAAGTTATTTTACCATAAATGGTAGATATCAGCCGTTTTTGACCAGGGTCGAGAGTGAGAATTAAATCAAGTTCTGATTCAGGGGGCCGATTATAAATCACTCATTATGCTATATTATCACCAAATATTGGATTCAATCTTTTTTGTCAACTTCTTTTTATTTTCCTAATTTTTTGAGTGAAAAAAGCATTATTTATGAATAATTTTCA
>NW_015635430.1:0-214 GCF_001515625.1 Sinocyclocheilus rhinocerous
TCTGAGGAGTATGCATTAATTCACAGCTATATTTTTTCAAAAATCATTATTCAAATCAATATAGCAGACTTCCTTTTGGTTGTAGCTAATGACTGTAAATTAGAAAGTTGTCCGGCTTGATGAGCACAATATATGTACCAAGTTTGGTGATTGTAGCTAAAACTAACCCCCCAAGTTTTGTCAAAAGGTGGCGCTATAGAGTGCCTCATCTACG
>NW_015635430.1:398-854 GCF_001515625.1 Sinocyclocheilus rhinocerous
ATTTTAGATATCAATATCCCCTCAACAGTTTTACATCGGCCGTGTTTTGACATTATTCTGAAGAAGTTTGAAGCAAATCGGGTAAAAATAAGATGCTGAATTAAAAGAATTTTGAAAATGACATGCTTCCTGATGCCAGTTGGTGGCGCTATATATTTGACTCCTAATAGTCACATGTATGCGATCGGCATCATACAACAAACAAATCCCTGAAGTTTGATCAAAATCAGACAATGTATGTGGATGCTATTAGACACTTCCTGTTCTCATTTCTCGCCATAACTTCAACGCCTCGCTACGGGCAAACCGTTCGAGATATCAAAAATCCCTTGGCAATTTAGCATCCCCAATGTCTTGAGACCATGTTCACCGAGTTTGGTGGTAATCTATTTAAAATCCTCAGAGGAGTAAATCAAATTCCAGAGCATGCACTTTTCACAAAACCTTAAATAGCCA
>NW_015635431.1:0-4721 GCF_001515625.1 Sinocyclocheilus rhinocerous
TTGGCCACGAAGTAATATGAACAGAAGAGTTCATATACACGGACGTTAACGTCTCGCGGGACGAGTTGTTGATAAAAGTGTAAACTATCAAATTTGAAATCAGGTCTAATCAGGTTGACTTCGAATTTTCAGATTCGAGTCCTCTCAAAACCTGAATTAATTAATAATAATTAATTCCCTAAGAAAAGTAATCTGACATTACAACTCATTTAAAATGGTTTTAGCCAGGTTTCTGTCAAACAGAGCACATCTAAGTTATGATCTGTGATCATATCATTTACAAAAAGTGCTTTTGTAGAAAGGGATCTAATATTCATGAAGCCAAGCTTTATCATTTGTTTATCTGTATTATATCTGTTTATTTATTTGTTGAACATCAATTAAATTGTTACCCTTAAATTGTTTTGGACGTTTTTTGTATTTGCTAGTTCGGGGAACAGACACAGTCTCTATAGTATGATATGTAGGTGAAAGGATCTCTATGTGCTGAAAATTAACTGACTTCTGTGATGTGAGGTGGCTAGCAGATGGTCGGTTCAGCCAGTCTGTCTGCTTCCTGACCTGGGCCCCAGTTAGTCAAGTACAAACTCTAAGAATATGTGCCATATTTCTAGAGAGAAGAGCGGCACCACCCCTGGAGGGATGAAGACTCTTTTTCATCTCTTTTCAACAGGTCAGGTCTGCCCCAAAAACTCCATTGTCCAATGGATATCCTGTCCAATTTTCTATGAAACCTATGTTATTCTGCGGGCACCACTTAGACATCCAGCCATTGAGTGACGACAGTCTGCTATGTATCTCGTCACCACAGTAAGCAGGGAGGGGACCAGAGCATATTACATTGTCTGACATCGAACTTGCAAGTACACACCTCTTTAATGTTATTTTTAGTGATCTCCGACTGTCGAAGTTGGACATCATTAGTGCCGACGTGAATAACAATCTTACTGAATTTATGTTTAGCATTAGCCAGCACTTTCAAATTTGCCAAGATGTCAGGCGCTCTTTTCACATTCCGTACAATAGAATCGACAATAACTAGGGCTCTTTCAACAGGTTTCTCAGTAGATGCGTCACTGAGTAGGGAGAACCTATTTAATGTTTAATCAGAACAGAAAAGCAATGTTTTGTCCCGCGACTATCCCGCCTCACAGTCACCCAATCGCCCTGCTGCGGGGGCTCTGTAACCGGAACCAAACAATGTGTGGGACTCGCTAAGCTAGTCGCATCCAAAGCCGTGTCTAAGGCCCTCATATTCTTACTATCCTCAATTAAGGATGCGTGTCTCTAGTTCTGAAATCTTCTCTGTCAGCCTAACTATTTCCCTGCATTTATCACATGTGAATCCCTTGCCGCAGACAGAGAAAGCTACACTATACATGTGGCAAGCAGTGCAAGCGACAATAACAAGAGAAGCAATTACTCCCCGTTGTTGAATGATTCCAACTTTCCACAGTTGTTTGATGAACTTGTGAAAAACGGAGCGAGAGAGAAAAGAAACAGAACGAAAGAGAGAGCGAAAAAGAAATGGTAGGCGTGAATGACAAGCTAACAGGCTAACGGAATGCTAACGCACTGCACTCCTGGTTTAGATTAAAAAGTGAAAATATTATGAAAACAATAAACGTTGCAGGCTATTTATTATTATTATTTATTTATTTAATTTGGCGGGGCCAGCTCAAGAACACTGAACATACATGTAATTTGGCTCTTTTGAAAATCAAATTCTTGATATCAGTAATTAAATTTCAATTAGTAAAAAATATTGTTTTTGATATCAAAAATGTATATCCTGGGCATGCCAATAGGCAAGTCGTTTTGACTTTTATTCATTCACAGGATAGGATACAATCTGCGATATTTCAGTTTATTGTAAATTCAGGGACATCCAATGCTTGATATCTCTGATACATAGCATGTCAGAGCTGGTGGTAAGGTAAATTTGTATGTCATCAGCATAGCAATGAAACTGAAGTCCCTTCATGTGTATGATGTCACCAAGTGGATATACTGTACATTAATAATGAACAGAAGTGGACCAAAAACTGAACCTTGAAGAACACCCTATGTCAGTGAAGCAGTGGCAGATTTATACCCTTTTATAGTGATATAACATGTTCTGTCTCTGATGTAGGATATTAGCCGGGAATAAGCTGAACCAGTAATGCCGATATCAGAAAGGTGAGAGATAAGTATTTTATGGCATACGGTGTTAAATGCAGAGCTTAGATAGAGAAGAATCAAAATGTTTAGTAACCCTAAATCCATGGACAGAAGACTATCATTAATCACACGAAGAAGGGCAGTTTCGGTGCTATGAGATAGGTGAAATCCAGACTGAAAAGGTTCAAAAAGACCATTAGCATCTAAGTAAGATCTCAATTGTGAAGCCACAACTCTTTCAAGAAATTATCTTAAGAATTGTAAATTTGAGATTGGCCTGTAAATGTTCATGTTTAAATGGTCAAGGCCCGGTTTCTTAAGAATGGGGGCCACTGTAGCCATTTTTAATTCTGCTGGAACAATGGCAGATGCCAAACTACAGTATATGTGTTATGAATGGTGTATCCTCATGAACACACATCTTAAGCCAGTGGGTCACCAGGATGATGTAAGGAAAATATATACATGTATGTAACAAAGTTCAAGACTCAGGGAAGAAGGTAGATGGAACCGGCAAACGTAAATTTAATAACAAAATAAACAACAAAATGAAAGTAAGTGGCACACATCTCACGACAGACGTCTCACAACAACATGTTTTGTAGCGCTGAGCCTTATAGCCATCACAGACATATCTGTTGATTTCTTGAACACAATGGCCAATCAGAGGTGTTTCAGTTAGTCAGAATCCACTCACCGCTTATCAGTCCTGTGTTCCATGTCTTGTGTTTTCGTCCCCCACGTGCTTTCCATGACGCAGTTTTCCCTCATGTGCAATTATGTTTATTGCTCCCAGGTGTTTCTCGTCATCCCCTCATCATGTCATGTGTATTTAAAGTGTTTTCTGTTCTTAGTTCTGAGTCCGGTATTTAATGTTCATCTCGCCCCGCTACGTGTGTGTTCCTGGCTCCTTGATGTTTATTAAAGTCTGTTCGTTTTAAAGTTTACTTCACGTCTCCTCGTTCCTCGCTCCGCGATCCCTCACAGTAGCGTTTCGGACCAGCAAAAGGTGTTTTTGTTTTCCGTTTTCCCGCGATTCAATTATGGAGATCGCTGCTCAGTTCTCCGCCTTAGCCCGCAGAGATCTCCCCTTCTTTGGGTATGCCTGGGAAATCAGCGGGCTCGCCATCGCTGTTCTGGATCGGGGCAAATTACTACCGCCCCGTTGACCTCAAAGACACCACAGGATTAAGCTGGAGGGAAGGGATCCACCGGTGTCTGGAGAGGTTCCGGCCCCGATCCAGAACCAGCCCGTCGGCCATTTCTCAGTCAAGGCCGCCAACCGCGGCTCTCTCAAGCCCGCCGGCTGTTCCTCAGTCAAGGTCACCGACCACGGCACTCTCAAGCCCGCCGGCCGGTACGTTGTCAAGCCCGTCGGTTGCGTCGATGTCAAGCCCGCCGGCCTCGCTGATGTCAAACCCGCCAGCCACGCCGTTCACCCTTAACCAAAGGAGGAGGATGAGGAGGAAAAGACTGTTCTCAGACCTCATCCTAGCTCCTAAGCCAGCTCCAGTGTCGGCTCCAGCCCGAGTTTAGCCCAGAGAGGGCTCCAGTCCCCGAGTATAGCCCAGAGAGCGCTCCAACACCCGAGTTTAGCCCAAAGAGGGCTCTAGTTCCCGAGTTTAGCCCAGAGAGGGTTCCAGTCCCCGAGTTTAGCCCAGAGAGGGCCTGCTCTGCCATGGCTTCCTAGTCTGCCTTCTCCGCCATGGCTTCCTAGTCTGCCTGCTCTGGCATGGTGCCCCAAACTGCCTGATCTGCCATGGGTCCCGGAATGGGTACTGCTACATCTCTATTGGATATTGTGGGGCGCGTGGAAGCACCTTCTGGGAGGGGGGAGTAATGTCAGTCCTGTGTTCCGTGTATTGTGTTTTCCTCCCCCACATGCTTTCGTTTTTGTTTTGAAGTTTACTCGACGTCTCCTCGTTCCTCGCTCCACACTCCCTCAAATTAGTGGTTTCATGACACCGCTCAAAACACCAGAGTTTTCGTTCAGTCCTGAATTCTGCAAGTTAATCCTCTCATTATTACAAACAAAGTATAGACACAATGCAAATAACAGATTCATTGTGCAGTGTAAAGAGATTACACATTGATTATAATGACATTTTCTGTGATCGCGATAAATTGAAATGAGTGACAACTTTTTAGTGATTATAAAGGGAGCGCTCTTTGCGTGCTTTCTTGGCTATATATACAGTATATATATATATATATATATATATATATAATCAATTATGATGAACCAGACTTTTTTAGGAAGGTCTTTTCTCTTATACCCAAAATGTCTCGAACAAATCTTGTTATAGGTGGGGACTTTAATTGTGTCCTCGACACATATCTCGATAGATCATCGTTCAAAATCTCTCTGCAATCTAATTCAAGAAATGTTTTGAATGCATTCATTAATAAATTATGTTTTAATAACAAAGTTCGAGAGGAGCGCGTCAGATGCTTAGCCTAATTAACACAAGTGGAGCGCACTCAAGTTAATCAACACCAATAGGTATAAATACAGCTGACTTACCTCTATCCATTGACAGTTTATCAGCATCCCTCCA
>NW_015635431.1:4823-6880 GCF_001515625.1 Sinocyclocheilus rhinocerous
AGTATATATATATATATATATATATATATATAATCCATTCAGAATTTAAATAAAAGTTGTTTAAAAAGTTGTTTTTCATGCTGCTAAATGGACCAATGTGGCATAAACTCTGCAAAGTTTCAGGAGTGACATCCACATAAATGGGGGATTCCCTAGAGATTTTGTTGCCCAACTCCTCATAGAGGTCGTCAGGTTTGCTGAAAGCAACTTTGGAATTTCAGGTCCATTATAAAGGATGTTGTTGAATAGAGTCAAGTGAGATCGGAATAATGTGACTGGTGAATTTAAATCCATAAGCACTGACTCTATATCACTGTTTACAAAACTCTTGTTGTGTAATGTTATATTGAGATGTTCCCCTGAACTCATTACAGAGCTGTGCTGATACGAGTTTTTGTAATTTTAAGGTTTGATACCATTTTTGGAGGAATTTGTTAGGTTTCATTTGACTGTTCTGTTATATAATTTGGTTTTATATTCAATTTAACTTGTTGTATAATTCCGTATCATGAGTTCAAGTTAGTCGGTTAGATGACAGGATTAATGTTTAAGATTTGGGGGATGTGGGATGGGAGCCTGTTTAAAGTACTCCAAGGTAGTAAACAAGCAGTGACAATGATTGGTCACATTTGTAATCAAGCAAACAAATAAACTCAAAGTAACAGAAAAGGTTTCAAATTTACCTCATGGAATGTTAAAGGATTAAATCATCCGGTTAAAAGAAGCTATTAGAAGATATAATCACATCTGAAATATCTCTCTTCAGATATAATCTTTCTGCAGGAAACTAATCTCAAACTCTAAAGACAAATTAAAAAGCAGTTGGATAGGACAGATCTGCCAATCAAATTTTTCAGTTAAATCTAGGGGGTTGCTATTTTATTTCAAAAAGGGGTTCCATTTAAACAAAAAGCTCTAATAACAGATGGGGAAGGTCGTTATATTATTCTATCTGGTGAGATTTATGGTTTCCCAATTATGTTAAAAAAATGTGTACGGTCCAAATTATGATGAACCAGACTTTTTTAGGAAGTTCTTTTATCTTATACCCAAAATGTCTCGAACAAATCTTGTTATAGGTGGGGACTTTAATTGTGTCCTTGACACATATCTCGATAGATCATCGTTCAAAATCTCTCTGCAATCTAATTCAAGAAATGTTTTGAATGCATTCATTAATAAATTATGTTTTAATAACAAAGTTCGAGAGGAGCGCGTCAGATGCTTAGCCTAATTAACACAAGTGGAGCGCACTCAAGTTAATCAACACTCAAAAATCCCCGGCCAATTTACCTACTGTTTTTTCACAAACACCAAGGTCATGTGGTAATTTAATTGCTGTCCGAATCCACATCTCTGAGTTTACGAGAAGAAATTGTTTCAAAATTCTGTTTAAACCCTTTTTGAGCACTCCCGAACACCGTAAGGTAACTGTTGTACTTTGGTGTATTTGCATACATATTTATTTCTGAAATGCTGGAAAGTATTTAAAATAACAATACTTCATAACTGCTCCACCACAGCAAATGGGAGCAGAAAGAGAAGAAAAGCATGTAAACATACAAAATGGGTCTTTATTATGGCAGCAGCAAGTATGCAATACAATTTTAAAATGTGTATTATAAACAGATAAATACATAACTATATTGCGTCTAATTACAGTATATATAACTATAGTGCGTCTATTTTCCTATTTTTAAACGGGAGGTTTAAATAATAAAATAAGTAGGATTATATATTATAAAATATGCTTGGAATAATAAGAATACATTTTACATAATAATAATTATTTTTAAATACATTTTACACAATAATAATAATACATTTGTAAATAAAATGAATTTTATTTACAGCAGACAATCATGTGACTGCATGGACAGCAATCTTATGTCCAATATCCTAAATTCTAAAATTCATGATGTATTGATTTCTGACCACGCCCCAATTTCATTTGAAGTTGTTCTTGATCAAACATCGTTTATCCGCCCTTTATGGAGGATGGACCCGCAACTTATTGATGACCCCAAGTTTATTGATTTCATGAGTTCAAAATTGTA
>NW_015635431.1:6970-10979 GCF_001515625.1 Sinocyclocheilus rhinocerous
AAGAAAAGCACGTAAACATTCGAAATGGGTCTTTATTATGGCAGCAGCAGGTATGCAATACAATTTTAAAATGTGTATTATAAACAGATAAATACATAACTATATTGCGTCTAATTACAGTATATATAACTATAGTGCGTCTATTTTCCTATTTTTAAATGGGAGGTTTAAATAATAAAATAAGTAGGATTATATATTATAAAATATGCTTGGAATAATAAGAATCCATTTTACATAATAATAATTATTTTTAAATACATTTTACACAATAATAATAATACATTTGTAAATAAAATGAATTTTATTTACAGCAGACAATCATGTGACTGCATGGACAGCAATCTTATGTCCAATATCCTAAATTCTAAAATTCATGATGTATTGATTTCTGACCACGCCCCAATTTCATTTGAAGTTGTTCTTGATCAAACATCGTTTATCCGCCCTTTATGGAGGATGGACCCGCAACTTATTGATGACCCCAAGTTTATTGATTTCATGAGTTCAAAATTGTACATTTTTTTGATAGCAATGAAAAGTCAGAGACATCACCAGGACTGCTCTGAGAAACATTAAAAGCATTTATAAGAGGCTGTGCTATAGCATATTGAGGGTCCCGAAATAAATTATACAAAATTAAATTAACAGATTTAGGGAAACAAATTCATCATCTGGACAATGAAAATGCACTAAACCCATCATTAGATACTTATAAGACAATTTTACAGTTAAGGTACAAATATAATAATGTAGTCTCTACTCAAATTAATAGAACATTTCATTTAATTAAACAGAAATACTTTGAATTTTGGGAGAAGCCCCATAAATTACTAGCCAGACAATTGCAAAAAAAAAAATAGATAGTGAAAGGACAATTCATAAAATAAAGACCAAATGTGGGACACAATGTATCGCAACTAAATAGATAAACCAATGTTTTAAGGAATTTTACTCAAAGTTATACTCTTCAGACACTGACTTGGACCCACAAGTAATGGACAGATTTTTACGTAAATGCAATCCCCCAAGCTATCTCCAGAAGACCAGACATCTCTTAATAAAGATTAAAGAATAAAAAAAAAACAACACAATAAACACTTTAAAGAGCGGGAAAACTCTCGGTCCTGATGGGCTGCCAGCCAAAGTATATAAAAAATTCAGCGACATCCTTACTCCTTATTTGTTTAAAACTTATCAGCAAGCATTAACAACTGGACTACCACCGACTTTTTCGGAGGCTATTATCACGGTAATTCCTAAAAAAGGTAAAAATCCTGAAGTCAAGGCATAATGTTGATCAAAAAGTATTATCCAAGACACTTGTTAATAGACTCTGCAAATTAATTAATAAATTGGTTAATACTGATCAGAATGTATTTATTCCAGGAAGAAGCACTATGCATAATATTAGACGACTATTTAATATAATTTAGGCAACCCGAAATAAGTTGATTGTAATCTCATTGGATGCTGAAAAGGCGTTCAACCGCGTGGAGTGGTGTTATTTGTTTGCTGTTCTTGAGAAATTTGGGGGATGAGTTTATGAATTGGATTAACATTTTATACAGTAGTCCATCAGCACAGGTTTTAACAAATAAAACAATATCAGACCCTTTCTTTCTTCAAAGAGGAACCAGGCAGGGCCATCCCCTTTCACCTCTTTTGTTTGCTTTAACTGTAGAGCCCATTGCAGAAACCATTCGATCTAATTCATGCATACATGGCTTCAATACTTCAAACACCATTAATAAAATATCACTGTATGCAGATGATATTTTGCTCTATATTACTCAACCTCAGGTGAGCCTTCCTGTTATACTCAAAACTATTACTACCTTTGGAAACTTTTCTGGCTTTAAAGTTAATTTTGAAAAAAAGTGAACTCCTGCCCATTGGTTTGAGAGATTTGTCTGTAATACATTCTTCCCCATTTAAAGTTTCCACGGGGAAAAAAAAATGTATATTTGGGAATTGTGGTTACTTATAAATATTCTTTGCTCTTCAAAGCTAATTTCAACACCTTATTGTCTAAGTTACAAATCTATATACACTATTCGAGAACTCTCCCGATCTCCTTAATTGGTAGAATAAATGCAATAAAAATTATATTTATTCCTCAAATATTATATAAATATTATATTTATTTCATATTATTCTAATATTACTGCCCAAATCCTTCTTTAAACACCTAGACTCGATTATTCTCCCCTTTCTATGGAATTATAAGGGTCACCGAATCAAAAAAGTTCATCTTTGTAAACCCAAACATGAGGGTGGTTTGGCCCTTCCAGATTTTCGCCTTTATTACTGGGCCATTCATTTACAAGTTTTTGCACTATGGTTGGAACAGCCGGCTAGTGCCCCAGATTGGCTGCAGATAGAGCAGGATTGTCATGGCCTGGGATTAATAGAGGACTCAGATGCAGAGGAGTAGTGAGAAGGGAGATTTTATTTATTGCCAGAAAACACAAAGTAACATAAACAATAATTAAACACTGTACAGGTCAACGGAGATTCCAGAGCTGTCCGGCAGAGACTGCAGACCATACAAGCTGCCAGATCTCCTGACTACAGAGCCTGAAGCACAGGTGAACATAGGGTAAGTAATGCTTGCACTTGAACACAAAACAGCAGAACACTAGAACAGACAAAATAATCTACTCACGACGAAGGACAGAACAGCGGACACATATATAGGAGCGGGGAAATAAGCGACAGGTGGGGGAGAGTCAGTTTGTGATCTGTGCAATCCCGCTGCAAGATCAGCAGATTGCCCAGACCACGAGCTGCCGAAAATGACAGGAAAACACAGACAACAAAAGGAGCCGAGAAGGCATCCTGAACCGTGACAGGGATTTACTGCCATCCATAAGAACTTGGAGCAGTGCTACTTTTCCCAGTAATATTAGACCAAACAGTAGTTAATATTGTCATAAAGAGTCAGTTACGTGTTTGGAGACAGATAAGAGAATACCATAAGATAAAATCACTCTCTCTCTTAATTCCAATTGCAAATAACCCATCATTACCCCTTCAAGGTTGGATACAACCTTTAATCAATGGAAGGAATTGTGTATATGCACAGTCAAGGACCTTTATCTTGATGAGGCTTAAGCTTCCTTTACGCAGCTACAACAGAAATAAAACCTCCCAAAAAAAATTTTTACAGATTTTTACAAATAAGGAATTATTTGCGTACACATAATGTTTCCCTAGACGAGGTCTCACCCTCCGTTATTGATGATTGTCTCATACAGTTCAGGGGAAACAAGAGACAGCTATCTTTAATGTATGGAAGGTTACCAACAGCTATTTCCCCCTCTACAAACTTGACCAGAGAGGAATGGGTGCGAGAGATTGGAATTGGAATCTCAGAGGAGATTTGGCAGAGTGGTTTGGAGGATATTGATAAACAATCGGTCAATACAAGATTATGCTTTATTTAATTTAAGGTCTAACATAGACTACACTTTTCAAAAAAGAAATTACATAGGATTTTCCCCAATGTTTCTCCTCTTTGTGATAAGTGCAAATCAGAGGATGCTGACTTAACACAGTTTTATTTTCTGTCAGAAAATACAGGGATTCTGGTGTGAAGCTTTTAAAGTGCTTTCAGATGTCCTTAACCCTGTGGGGTCTGAGGGTGTTTTGGGGACCTGGAGAAGTTTTGACATGCCCTGACATTTGTGCTTTTTTCAGTTACTTATAAACATTTTAATGGCTAAAGTTTAATAACACTGTAATCTGCACAACCTGGGCTACAATAATATGTGAGCAGCATGTATGTACGAGATTGTGTTTTTGAGAAAACGTTTATGTGTGCTTAGTGAAAAACTAAAATTTTAAAGTCACTGAAATAAGGCCATAAAACACCTACAGAACATTTGAGAACTGGATCTTGAAGTCTAGAGTTTTTTGCTTTAAAATGATGTGAAAATCATCTTACTCATTCACAGAAAACAACATATTGATATAAAGAGCAGGTCATATGGGTTTTTGAAAAATATAT
>NW_015635432.1:0-131 GCF_001515625.1 Sinocyclocheilus rhinocerous
TGTGTATGTTTTTTTGACTCTCAAAGCCATGATTCCCATTCACTTTCTTTATATGACTGACAGACTGCAACGGTTTGAGTTAACCCTTTGACGCGTACGATCACACCGGTGTGATCAGTCTTGGCTGGTCC
>NW_015635432.1:443-542 GCF_001515625.1 Sinocyclocheilus rhinocerous
CTGACGACATGTTTTTATTGATATCATATACAGATTGTGTAGGTAAATATAATATTTACTCTGCTCTTCTCCCAGTTTACCTACTTTAACGTGTTTCGG
>NW_015635433.1:0-3075 GCF_001515625.1 Sinocyclocheilus rhinocerous
GAAATTGACATGTTCAGTTGTGTGACATGCTACTCTTCATCTGAAAGCATTTGGTAAATTATTTCGTCACATTGTAGCACTATGGTGACACTTTACAATAAGGTTTCATTAGTTAATATTAGTTATTAACTAACTTGAATAAACAATGAGCAATACATTTATTACAGTATTTATTCATCTTTGTTAATGTTAGTTAATGAAAATACAGTTATTCATTGTTAGTTCATGTTAATTCACAGTGCATTAATTAACATTAACAAGTACAACTTTTGATTTTAATAATGCATTAGTTAATGTTGAAATTAACATGAACTAAGATTAATAAATGCTGTAGAAGTATTGTTCATGCTTAGTTCATGTTAACTGTTAACTAAAATGAACCTCTTTGTAAAGTGTTACCAGCGCTGTTTACAATTAATTAGTGAAGGCAAAACAGGCAAAACTGAGAAATAAAAAGTCAAAATGCTTCATCTTATTCATTACAACATCCTTTTAACGTGGTTTGTAGGGCACTGGCAGGCTTAGGATATCCTCTGTGCGCCTCAGTCCTGAATGCAATCAATTTTTCATTTTCAATTAAAATCACATTTTTGATATATCCGTTTCTGAAGTTAATAGGATTTTTTATGGTAAAATAATCTGGTAAAATAAAGTTTTCACACAAAAAAAAAAGTAAAAAAAAAAAGATGAACTTCACATTTCAGACTTTAAACCATTTTTAAGAAAAGGAATATGATGAGCCAAAATGATGAATGATTATAAGCATTTTATCTGCTCTGCTAATAAATCTAAATACCTAGAATGCACATTTCCTCAATTTCCATGAAGCGTTAAAACTGTACATAAAATATTAGGTATAATTTTTTGCACTGGTTTGAACAAGAAAACGACAGACGGGCTGAATGAAAATGTAATGCTCTGTCGGACAGCAGTTGGCACTTATGGAACAGCAGAAATAGAGCCATTTCCCGATAACTGCTGTAAACAAAGCTGCGATACAGACATGATGAAAAGAAAATGCCATAGAGTCTTTTCTCAAGACAGTCGGTTCCCTTTAGAGATACATTCATATAAATCATTCATAGGTTAAGTCATGTAATTTCCCTCAGCAATCGCTTGTAAAACCATTCACTGCCTTCATTTTCATACAAAACAAGTCAAGTCAAGTCACCTTTATTTATGGGCCCTATCTTACACCTGGTGTGTTTCTTGCTAGTTTCAGATTGACGCAGTTGTCATTTTTACGTCTTGCGCCACATTGTTTAAATAGCAAATGCATTTGCGCCCATTTGTGCGCTCATGGGCGTGCTGGTCTGAAAACGAGGTGTGTTCAGGCGCATTGTTGGCGAGTTGCTATTTTGAGGCAAATAAAACCTGGTCTAAAGTCAAGAGCGCAGTAGTTTTTTTGTTATTTAAAGAGCGCGTTAGTATATGCCGGGTCCACAGCGCGCGTACACTCTACTTATTACACACACAGGGACACACAGCAGCACACAAACATGCCACATATTAAAAATTAAAGGACTGCAATGCAAAAGATTATTATTGTGTAGGCTACATAAATATAAAAATGCCTACATGTCATAATGGATAGTCATTGCATGTATCAGAATTAGGCTACCTATTTGCAAATTCCGCCGTGTAAATAGCAAATCCGCCATGGCACGAGCGGGGCATATCTAGTTGACATGGTCTCTGCTGACATTCAGGGTTGTATAGGTCGTCTCTAGGTGCTGATCCACCATCTGGACTGACTGGATCCGTACGAACCTAGCTGGATGGAGAAATCATACTGTAGAGTTGATATTAGGAGTGAATTAACAGCACTCTCTTCCACTCACAACATTACTCGGAGCAAGGCACCGAACCCTCAACCCCTGGGCACCGCAGCAAAAATGGCTGCCCACCAGAGCCGATCCCTATTCGCAAAATACGCAAGCTGCGTAGGGCCCCCTTGCTCTCAAATATGATTTAATTTTAGTTTCGTTTTTGGATTTGGCCAGCGGTTATGAAAACATGAATGATCATTTCTTTTAATGCGGTGCGCTGTCGCCCCTTCTACGTAAAAATCAGCCAAATCATGTAATGCGTAATGGAGCCGATGAGACGAGAGGCATGCGGATCCATATGCAAGCTTTTATTTAAAAGACGTGGTAACAAACACTGGCAGGGTCGAAACACCAGCGAACAGATATGGTACGGGCAAAACGTAAGAGCAGTCCAGTAAACGGGCGTGGGTCGATCGACAGTGAACAATATCTAACAGGGCAAGGCAAAGAGAGATAATCCAGGTACACAGCAATAATCCAGTCAGGGGCAAACAGAGTCCAAACGGCAAGACGAAGGGGGTAATCCGAAATACACAGGCGAGAATCAATCAACAGGAAAAACAGGCAAGACTAAGAATAAACTGGGAAAAGATAGAGCAGGCTCCGTAATGTAGCTATCCCTAGGTGAGCGATAAATGCTAAACAATACTCGGCAGCTTGACGGGGATCAGAGTGAGTGTTATATACGGAAAGGTGTGATTGATGACAGCTGTGTGCAATCAGTGCTGTGTGCAATCAACTGTGTGTGTGTGTAATCAGTGCAATGGATGATGGGAACTGTAGTCCGGGTGAAGTGCAACAGTGGTGTGGTGCAAGAGTCCATAGTCGTGGAAGGGTGACCTCTGGTGGCAAGCAGACGGAAGTTCATGGACCGGATTCGTGACAGACTGTATCTTTTCTTTGAGCATTCAGAAATAAAGCTCCCCCAAGGAGCGGCTTCCAGACGCTCCAAACACTTTACGATTCAGGAGGGCGGTGGAGCGGAGGCGGAACAGGGGGAGGGATGGAGGGTCAGGTCCACGTGGAAGTGGAGAGACCGGGGACTGAGGCCGGACCGGCGGAGCAGAGAGCCAGGGCGGAGCCGGCAGTACAGGTGGAGCTGAAGACCACCAGAGCAGACGGGGCCGAAGATCCCCCCGGCAGAGCAGAAGACCACCAGAGCAGGACAGAAGACCACCAGACCGGAGCAGACGGAGCAGAAAACCACCAGAGCCAGACAGCAGACCACCACGGCGGAGCAGAAGAC
>NW_015635433.1:3646-3981 GCF_001515625.1 Sinocyclocheilus rhinocerous
GCAACAGGCAGGACATGACAGGACTCTGGATGATCAGCTGTGATGTGACGTGACTCTGGATGATCAGCTGTGATGTGATGTGACTCTGGATGATCAGCTGTGATGTGACGTGACTCTGGATGATCAGCTGTGATGTGACGTGACTCTGGATGATCAGCTGTGATGTGGCGTGCCTCTGGATGATCAGCTGTGATGTGACGTGACTCAGGAATGGAAACTGTGACTTGACTTGACTCATGACTATCAACTGTGACTTGACTTGATTCAGGATGGACTGCTGTGACATAACGGGGCGCTGTTGTGTCCGCCATTTTGTGAGCGTGCTCTAGTGTGGC
>NW_015635433.1:5398-6830 GCF_001515625.1 Sinocyclocheilus rhinocerous
GACTCATGACGATCAGTTGTGACTAGACTTGACTCATGACGATCAGTTGTGACTAGACTTGACTCATGAAAATCAGCTGTGACTAGACTTGAATCATGTCGATCAACGGTAACTTGACTTGATTCATGAAGATCGGCTGTGACATAACAGGGCGCTGTTGTGTCCGCCATTTTGCGATCAGGCTCTGGTACAGCCGCCACTTCAGTCACAGACACTGTGTCGCGTTCTTCCTCCGCGACACCCACAGTAAACAAAGATCCGACAGTCAACAAAGCATAATCCATAAACTGAGCGAGTGATGAACGTGGACCCTCGCGTCTAAGCTTAGCCCTAAGAGGTTGATTTATGCCATCGCAGAAAAACTCTATCAATAAACAGTCTGGTAAATCAGAATAGTGAGCGATGGCTAAAAACTCTCGAATATGGTTCTCCAATGATCGTGTGCCTTGTTTAAGGGCTAATAAAATTCTTGCCGTGTCCATACCTGGCCAATGTCCACTTGAACAGCTGCTGGATCCTTGTGTGGCCGAGTATTCTGTAATGGAGCCGATGAGACGAGAGGCATGCGGATCCATATACAAGCTTTTATTTAAAAGACGTGGTAACAAACACTGGCAGGGTCAAAACACCAGCGAACAGATATGGTATGGGCAAAACGTAAGAGCAGTCCAGTAAACGGCGTGGGTCGATCGACGGTGAACAATATCCAACAGGGCAAGGCAAAGAGAGATAATCCAGGTACACAGCAATAATCCAGTCAGGGGCAAACAGAGTCCAAACGGCAAGACGAAGGGGGCAATCCAAAATACACAGGCGAGAATCAAAACACGGGAAAAACAGGCAAGACTAAGAATAAACTGGGAAAAGATAGAGCAGGCTCCGTAATGTAGCTATCCCTAGGTGAGCGATAAATGCTAAACAATACTCGGCAGCTTGACAGGGATCAGAGTGAGTGTTATATACGGAAAGGTGTGATTGATGACAGCTGTGTGCAATCAACTGTGTGTGTGTAATCAGTGCAATGGATGATGGGAACTGTAGTCCGGGTGAAGTGCAACAGTGGTGTGGTGCAAGAGTCCATAGTCGTGGAAGGGTGACCTCTGGTGGCAAGCAGACGGAAGTTCATAGACCGGATTCGTGACATAATGTGAATGTCGTACAGTCTTGCTCGAGACTAAAAAAACGAGTAGTAGCCAGCCGCTGAAGAGACACTGTTTCTCAAGCGCTTTCCACGAGTGTGATTCGAGACGGAGTGAAACACGGACAAATGCGTTTCATTCATTCGTTCATAACCACTCATATCCCACTCCACTGCTACTCTGGTTGAGTCAATGAGAGCCTTGGAAGCCATTTAACTACTGCTCAAGAAAGTTTTGATAAAGACAAGCAAGCAATAGTGGACAGTCCTACTCTTTCCTTATTCAACCCCAAT
>NW_015635434.1:0-1019 GCF_001515625.1 Sinocyclocheilus rhinocerous
TTTTTTGATGATTAAGCCCCTTGCATTGTAGGTTTTTTTTTTTTTTAATTTTTAAAAAAATTTATTTATTTATTTATTTTATTCTTGTATTTATTTGTTTTTCTTTCTTACTTTTCCTGTTATGTTTATTTTGTTTATCCATGTATTTTTTGTTATGCTGCTATTTGGACTTCTTTGAATTGTATTAAGATTTTTCTTACTGTTATTTGTTTGGTATTTATGTTCTTCAAGCAATAAAAAAAAAACTCAACGCGGCGTTACGTCACATTCTTTATTAGGAACGTGCAGCGTCAACGTTCTGCCAATTGGGTTTCAGGAGGGAGAATTGCAACCAATAGCAAGCATCCTACAGGAAGTCACTCGCCGCTATGGCGCCCTACATGGAGAAGCGAAGAAAAAGGTCTATAGGCGAACTAGGTAGCCGCATAGGGCAGCAGCGCAGTCAGGGAGGCAAAAAGGACAGAGATTTTTATTTATTTTTATTGGACATTCGTTTGGAATTTTTGCAGTCGTATCAACAAGTTATCACCCTATTTGTTATTCTAAATATAAATTAACTTTCCTTCATAGTACTGTAGTGGCACTCCCCAACCACTTTTAGACCGGCATCGTGATGCAAAACACCCTGATGTACATCCAAAAATGTCATCAAAACGAATAAAACTATCTGGACATGATTACAAAAGACTTGCTGCTGGTAATGACTATAATGACTTTTAAAACCCGAGTCACTATTCTCTCCGCCATCTCCGATGAAATCGTTCGTGTTTTCTCTGCACACAGCAAATTTCTGGAGTTGAAAAATTAGGAGTTAGGCAAAAAAGTGTGAAAGAGTTAGATTTTTGAGGTTTATTTTTTAACTCTGACTAAAGTTTGTGTTATGGGATACTCCCTGGCTGTGTTGTATTTTGGAGTTCATTCATTGGTGTTCAGGAGCGTGTTTTAACACCACATCTGGAGTTAAATGTTAAGAAAGTGCGCCATGACACGACCCTGGTTCAGCAGCACGAAGGACTGAT
>NW_015635434.1:1090-1324 GCF_001515625.1 Sinocyclocheilus rhinocerous
GCGTGTTTATATAACGTTACATATTAATATATATATATATATTTCAAAATGTTCGATATTTTCTGACAGAAACACGTTTTGTCGTAGCTGTTACGTTAGTGTAATGTCATGTGGCGAACTGTTGAAGTTAACTCCTCCATTTTTTTCGAACATGTTTCTGTTTTGTGCGGGTTATTTATTTATTTATTTATTTTTTTGTCGATGTGAACGAGCTAACATTAGCTAACCATCTTT
>NW_015635435.1:0-1051 GCF_001515625.1 Sinocyclocheilus rhinocerous
AAAATGTAGGAACAGCTTAAGGCAAGACACTACATTAGTTTTTTTTTGAGCGCTGCTCAATTTTGAGAATTTTGCGTCTATAACATTCAGACTAGTGTAAAGGAAACATCCAAAATACACATATATAAGAGTTCATTACATTTTATCTATATGCATCTGTAGATTTTATAAATATAAAGCCTCTTTTGTACAATTAAACATAACATTTCAGAAAACTTGTATTGCGGAACTAATGAAAATGCATTTTCAGATGTAAGAAGTAGGGTTATTATCATTAAAACTATTTAAAAAAAAAAAAATGTTGTTAATTGAAATAAGGCTGAAATAAAATAAAATATAATTATTAGATGACAAATTTAAACTTATTTCAGTTAGTTGTCTTTTTTCTTTTCTTTTTTTTTTTATTTTTTAAGTAAAGCAAGCACCAAAATTATTAACTGGAAATAAAAACAAAAACTGAAAATCAATAAGTAAATAAATAAATTAGATAGCTAGATGGATAGAGATATTTAAAATAAAACAAAAAGTAATAAAATTAACAAAATCACAAAAACCCCTCCGTAAAAACATTTAGCTAATATGTCAACAAAAACCAGATCTCTGTTCTTAAAATACTAACACTAAAACTATTAAAAACATTTTTATTCATTGAAATTATACAAATACAATTATTAGATGAAAAACTTGAAAATTTAAAATCTTACCTTGGCAACTAGACAAAAGTTTAAGTTAAAGCACTGAAATTACTAATTTGAAATAATAATAATAAAATAAACTTTAATAGTAATATTTAAGTTAGAAAAAAAAAACATCAACAAAATGAAACAAGAATTTTTAACCTGCCTTTATGTTCTGAAAATGTATGCAAATTAGTGCACATTCAGATAGAATCATTAGCATCATTAAACATAACATTTCAGAAAACTTGTAATACAAAACAACTGTCCTAATGTACTGTGATTAATCCCTGTTCATCTCTGGTGTCTTAACTGAGGACAGCTGGACTGTAAACGAGTGACACGTACTTGATGTTCTCCGTAGGCCCCAGGAT
>NW_015635436.1:0-449 GCF_001515625.1 Sinocyclocheilus rhinocerous
ATCAGATTTTTTCTAGATCCTGCATTAAATTTATATTTTGACCTAGGGCTGGGCGATATAGCTAAACAAATATATTAACGATATGTTTCATATCGTTCGGTATCGATAATTATTGACATTTTTTATAACCTTTTTTAAAACAGCAATAGAAAACGTTAGAAAAATAGAAAAAAATTTTACCACTGTATTTTTAATTTGCCCACTTTATTAAGACAAACAACAAATAAATATATATATAATTTTTTTTTTTTTTTTAAACAGTCAAACACAAAATACAATTTTAACATCTCCTTTCGTACGTTTTATATGCAGATTAAATAAGTCTTAAGGAAACTTTTGACTTGTTTCTCGAGGCCACAGGAGGGCGCAATGAGCAAAATAATGCAGTGCGTTAATTTTCAATTCAAATAACTGTCTATAAAAACGTGCATAATGTCTAAATTAACATA
>NW_015635437.1:0-1072 GCF_001515625.1 Sinocyclocheilus rhinocerous
TCTAGATTTAAACTGACAGAGTGTGTCTGCCTCCCGAATAATGTTCGGTAGATTTGGGCGGTAGTAGTTTGGTCGCTAAATAGGAAAAGGATCTGCCGCCCGCAGTTAATTTTGATATTCTAGGTATTATCAAATTGCCAGAGTTTTGAGAACGCAGCGGACGTGGAGGACTATAATGCAATAATAGCTCGCTCAAATACTGAGGTGCTAAACCATTCAGGGATTTATAGGTAATTAGCAAGATTTTAAAATCTATACAATGTTTAATAGGGAGCCAGTGCAGTGTTGACAGAACCGGGCTAATACGGTCATGCTTCCTGCTTCAAGTCTGACATATAGCTCATACTTCCTGGTTCTAGTAAGAACTCTAGCTGCTGCATTTTGGACCAGTTGGAGTTTGTTTATTAAGCGTGCAGAACAACCACCCAATAAAGCATTACAATAATCTAACCTTGAGGTCATGAACGCATGAATTAACTTTTCTGCATTTGACATTGAGAGCATAGGTCGTAATTTAGATATATTTTTGAGATGCAAAAATGCAGTTTTACAAATGCTAGAAACGTGGCTTTCTAACGAAAGATTGCTATCAAATAGCACACCTAGGTTCCTAACTGATGACGAAGAATTGACAGAGCAGCCATCAAGTGTTAGACAGTGTTCTAGGTCATTACATGCAGAGGTTTTAGGTCCGATAATTAACACCTCTGTTTTTTCAGAATTTAGCAATAAGAAATTACTCGTCATCCAGTTTTTATATCGACTATACATTCTGTTAGTTTTTTAAATCGGTATGTTTTGCTGGGCTGCGAAGAAATAAAGAGCTGGGTATCATCAGCATAACAGTGAAAGCTAACACCATGTTTCTTGATGATATCTCCCAAGGGTAACATGTAAAGCGTGAAAAGTAACGGCCCTAGTACTGAGCCTTGAGGTACTCCATACTGCACTTGTGATCGATATGATACCTCTTCATTCACTGCTACGAATTGATGGCGGTCAGATAAGTACGATTTGAACCATGCTAATGCACTTCCATTAATGCCAAGTTTTCTAGTCTTTTCAAAAGAAT
>NW_015635437.1:1487-2012 GCF_001515625.1 Sinocyclocheilus rhinocerous
AAAGACGGGACCTGAGGCGATTAACAATTCCTGCACTTGGAAAAAACGCGCTCTGCAGGAACCTAAGTCGCAGGCGAAATAACGAAATAAAGAGATAATGAAAAACAAGCCGATAGAGTTTCAGAAAGCGCCTGGACATCCTGCACCACCACCGAAGTGGGTCTTCGTTAGAGGAATAGACAGCGCGGACAGGATCGCAGCGGCGGCGGCCTGTAGTGAATGACGTGATTGACATTTGCTGACTTTGGCTAGTCTGTAAGGACGTGATTGACATTTGCTGACTTTGGCTAGTCTCTAAGCTAACACTTGTGCCTGTATTGAATATGATTACGCATGGCTCCAGTAGAGTTATTGTTTACACAAAACTTTTCCGTTTCCTTCTAATTCAAAATAATCCCACACCATGCTTGTCTTTCGCGTGGTCATTTTTGAGCTCACCACAACTGACACGAAGAAAACACTTGCGAGGTCTGAGGTAAAAATGCCAACAAAGTTTTCTAGTCTAATCGAAAGAATGTTGTGGTC
>NW_015635438.1:0-198 GCF_001515625.1 Sinocyclocheilus rhinocerous
GTGTTTTATTTTCAGGTAGGCTACAGGTGTATTTAGCAGGAGCATAAAAATATTTGAATGAACAAATATAAAAATAAATGAAGTTCCCTTTCAGTCGGTCACTCTCGACGTCACGTCGGATGACCGACGAAATTGGGATCTCGCTTAGAGAGACCAATCCACTTCGAGTGTAAACTAAACGAGCCAATGCACATTGGC
>NW_015635438.1:695-800 GCF_001515625.1 Sinocyclocheilus rhinocerous
GGGCGTGAAGCACGCTGAGGCGGCTTTCGTGGATGACTCATGCTCCCATTGTGATCAGTGGGTCAGTGGTACCCAAATTCTCGACAAAAGAGCAATTTCTTCTTT
>NW_015635439.1:0-573 GCF_001515625.1 Sinocyclocheilus rhinocerous
AGGGGCCAGTGCTCTGCTGGGTTCAGCCCAGGAAGAGCAGGAAATATCTGAGGAGGGCGAAGAAGCTGAGGCTAAACCTTCCCTGTCCTCCTGCCCTGCGTATGATGAGCTCTTGGAAGTTATGGATCGCGCCACGGAAGCGGACTAAGGAAGTGAACTAAGGAAGTTCATCGGATGAACGTTATCTTTCTGGCCATAGGAACGTTATCTTTTTTTCCATCTTCTCGATGAACGTTATCTTTCTGGCCATAGCCCTGCAGCTCAGGTGAGCCTTCCTTTCCTTCCTGATCTCCATACTGAGATCGAGAAGGAATGGAAGAGACCGTTTTCCTCACGCATCCATCGGTTTCAGCATACCAGTTATGCCAACATCGAGGCGATGCGTGAAAATGGCTATGAGAGGATGCCCCCGGTAGAAGAGACGCTAGCTAGCTATCTCTCTATGGGTGAGACATCTTCTCTCAAAACTCCCTCCTTGCCATCCAAGCTCCTTCAGATTACATCTTGCTTGAATGGCAGGGCATACACGGCAGCAGGTCAGGCTGTCGCTTCGTTGCACACGATGGCGGTGCT
>NW_015635440.1:0-169 GCF_001515625.1 Sinocyclocheilus rhinocerous
AAGTCTTAAATTTAACTTGTTCATGTCTGCAGAAACCCTGTTTTATCCGAAGTGACTTATAGTGCTCTTATTACAAAAAATGTTTTACTCTGTGTAAATGTAGTCGTGCTCATGGAGAGCAGGCACACAAATGTTTGGAGCAGACACAGCAGCAGCCAGATTGTCCCGC
>NW_015635440.1:186-861 GCF_001515625.1 Sinocyclocheilus rhinocerous
GTTCTCCTGCTCTTGTTCAAGATTGTGTGGTTCAGGGGCGTCATCATGGTCTTCCTCATCCTCTCTGTGCACTCAGGCAATGATAGCCTCGATGTCCCTTTCTCATCCATGATCAGATTCAGTCTGACTGCAGCAATGATGGTCATGATGGACGGCAGAGACCGGTGAAGGTGGACACAGTGGTCAGCTGCTTCATCAGAATAAAGCTGCAGAACTGGCACAGCTGTGTTGAGATGGCAGTAGGATGTGGGTTCAGCTGTAAATACATGTTTGTTAGAACAATATGTTGAATAAAGCTTTGTTTCATGTGTTGATGACTTTTCATGTGATATTTATTTATTGTCATGGTTACTTTTATTTATTCTTTTACTCATTTATTCATGTTTCCTGTTGTCAGTAAATAAAATATAATTGTTTCATTAACTTGTGCATTCATTACTTGACTGAAAATTGAGATGTATTCACCTTGGCTGCGTTTGGCTAGTGTGTAGTCATGCATAGCTATGGCATATGACAAAATTTACATTTTGCTTGTTTTACTATATATATATATATAATTATTGGTCAGCATTTATCTTATTGTTCAGAAGTGTTGGGATGGGCTAGCAATGCATTCTGGGGTAATCTTATTTTTTTAAGTAGTAATACTTACATTTTTCGAGTGTAAAATTAACA
>NW_015635441.1:0-900 GCF_001515625.1 Sinocyclocheilus rhinocerous
AATCATTCATTCAGCAGATTCCAATTGTGAAATTGACTCCTTCACCGAATTTAGTTTTTTGTTCTAATAAATATATATTTTTTAAAAGACTTTGTCAGAACCACTAGTAAATTGTTATTTTGTTTAGTTTTCTAATCTTTTTTTCTTCAGAATCGTGAGAGAATCGTGATCTCCAATTTATATATAAAAAACATGATTCAATTTATCCAGAATCATATATAAAAAACATGATTATCAATTTATCCAGAATCATGCAGCTCTAGTTTACATGTTGTTTATTGCTGCATATAATTCATTAAAATAGAAGTTTAATTTCATAAAGTACAAGTTGATTTCAAAATGCACCTACATTTTTTGCATTTTGTGTTTTTCAAGGCAAGGCAAGTTTATTTATATAGCACATTTCATACACAATGGTAATTCAAAGTGCTTTACATAAAATAAAAGAAAATAATAATAATAATAAAACAATGAATTAAAAAACTTTTAAAAACTTTTCAGTTGAATAAAAGACAATTTTTCCCTATATATTTCATCATTGAGGATTTCTTTAAAAAAAGTCTAAAAATCTCGTCTCGTCTCGTTCTCGTGAACCCAGTCTCGTGTCTCGTCTCGTGGGATAAGTGTCTCGTCACACCCCTAATGTTTTGTAATGGCGGCGTCAAAGTCCGGACCTTAATCCAATTGAAATGTTGTGGAAAGACCTGAAGCAAGCAGTTCATAGGAGGAAACCTACTAATGTCACAGAGTTGAAGCGGTTTTGTACTGAAGAATGGGCTAAAATTCCTACAATCGGTTGTGCGTCACAGAGTTGAAGCGGTTTTGCACTGAAGAATGGGCTAAAATTCCTACAAGCGGTTGTGCAGGACTGATCGGCAGTTACAAGAAACATTCAGCTGC
>NW_015635442.1:0-227 GCF_001515625.1 Sinocyclocheilus rhinocerous
AAAGTAATTTTTTCCTCTTTTTTTCTTTGTCCTTTGATTAATAGAAATCACAGCAGCTGGTTATTAGGTTATTTTTGCTGTTATTTCTTTAAGAGCTGCCGCTGCTGAACGTGAAGCGGATCTGACACGCATCATATTTTCTCTCAACTGTTTTTACCTTTTCTGACCCACTTCAGGTCTTAAAGTCTCTATTAATGAGCTGACGAGTTAAATCGGGTGTGTTAGAT
>NW_015635442.1:397-540 GCF_001515625.1 Sinocyclocheilus rhinocerous
TTTTGGTAACTTCATGACTTAACTGACCACGACATTGCATGCACGTAGTTTATTTCACGTTTTGATATGAAAGGATACAGGCTACAGCGCGCGCCGGTGCCTTTGTGTGTGCAATTGAAGAGCACGCGCTGCGAGCACAGTAC
>NW_015635443.1:0-567 GCF_001515625.1 Sinocyclocheilus rhinocerous
AGATCTCCATTGTGAAATGTTAGCAACTAAAATTAATGAAAAAACTATTTGTCATTATTTGACACCGTGTCCAGTCCTGGTGTGTTGCTGTGTTTCACAAGGTTTATTACAGATTATGTCATGATGTTCAGTGTTGTACTGAATATTCTCGTTAGTTCGTTCAGATAATGTTGAGCTGCAGCCGCGCTCTCACCTAAACCTCTTATACACTGCATTTACCATCTGAAGTGAGTATATTTCTCATAATTAATAAATACCAAACAAGTATTAATAAAGCTGCTGACGCCTGATGCTTGAGAGACAACAAGTATTAATAAAGGTGCTGACTACTGATGCTTGAGAGACACAAACTTTAATCACATCTCCGTTTTTCCTGTTTATTCAGGACTTTTCTGTTTTTACACAGAGTCTCTTTCACCTACCTAGAGATCTATAGAGACCTGTGTCTGTTCCCCAAATCACTGATTCTTGAGAAGTGAGACAAAACAGGGTGCAATATTGAAAAAATAAAACCTTGTGCTGAGACAAATGAAACTACATTTGTGTCTTAATTTATTCATGAATCTT
>NW_015635444.1:0-2380 GCF_001515625.1 Sinocyclocheilus rhinocerous
GTACATTGTCTTAAAGAAAGCACAAAATGTTCCAGTGTATACCGTTTGTCCTGAGGGGAAGGATGGTCCCGTCCGCACTCTGCACCGAGACCTGCTCTTACCTTGCGGGTTTTTACCTGGTGTTGAGTTGGAAGAGTCTACTTTACCCAGCGTGCGTCCAAAGCGTCAAACAAAACCTCACTCTGGTGCACCAAAAGCTGACGAGATGGAAAATTTAAATGATAAAGAAGACTCAGACAGTGAATCTCTTTGCTGTTTTGTACCTAGAGAATCAACAGAGGTAATTTCTCGTTACATCCCACCTGAAAGTTCTTCCTGTCATTTGGATTGTTCCCCAGTTGCAGATCCAGTTGATCTTGATGCAGCAGGTTCTAGCCAACCAAATGTTGATCCCCTGGAAGAGACACAGCAAGAAGTTAGTGAGGCAAATGGACAAATATGTGATGAAATGAGTGAGAACTTAACTGTGAGGGATGGAGTGGAATCCGAGAATGTAGAGGGTGATCTTGTAGAATGTGGAGCAGACGACACTGCAATAGTCTCTGGGGAGGTTGATTGTGATGCCTCTGAGTTTAACGGGTCTCCTGAGACACTGGAGAATGTAGTTGTGAATCCAGTTGAAGAACTGAGGGTTGTTCAGGATGAGGGGAACAATCCTGCACCTGAGATGATACCTGAAGTTGGTTCAAGTGAAGGGATGCTAGAAGATGAAAACCCGCAATGTGAGGGTGTAAGACTCTCTGCAAGGCAGATCAAACCCCCAAAGAAATTTCACTACCCTTATTTAGGGAATCCTTTGATTTCTGTGGTTCAGTCTTTGTTACAAGGACTAAGTACTGCTTTTGCTCAGTCTGAGGAAAATTCAGATTTATTTTGGAATAAATGTGTCATGGTACCGGGTGACCCCTTGTCAGTACTGACCACGCAGCCTCATCCATGCCCGAGGACGTGCATATGATCAGAGGGGGAGGGTGTAACCCAGGTTACCAACACTCAACTGAGCTGGGAGTAGTTATTTTCATGAGCTCTGAAACGGCCAATAGGAGTATATTGTATATTGAAGAATTGACTAATTACGAGTGAGAATGTTGGATAGCATTTTTCGCACGTGGTTAGTGCGTGCTCTCTCTCTCTCTCTCTCTCTCTCTTGCTTCATCGGAACAGAAGTGAACGAAGGCGTTTCAGGTCTCTCCGATTAAAATGTAAGAATTTGATTAATCGAGTATATTTATTTTATTAAAAACCGAGTGTTATTCGCCCAGAGATGTATCATCGAGAGTAGAAGTAAAGTTGATGTAAAAGGAGAAGTCATTTTGGTATTGGTATCACGCGATTGCAGAGAGGAGGCCTCGTTTAACACATATGGTGTGTTATCCAATAATTAAAAGTGTTTCATACAGAAGCAAAAGACGTTTTCGATTGGAAATTAATTTCATGACGTTTATGAGTGAAAGACCGAGTGGAAACTGAGATCGTTGGAGCTACAAGGGATTAAAACGGTAAATCTTATCCGTGGTCTTGGTGAGTTAACAATGTTATTTTATGTGTTAATCTGTGTAAAAGGTTCACATAAGTGAAATGTGAAAAAGGATGCTGTAATTGAGTTCATTTATGAATCGTGAATGTATGTTGCAAGACCACATGTGATACATTTATGCTTGTGTTCATTTGAAAAATGAGATTGTCATTTTGTTACTTTGTTAAACGTAGTGATATGTGCTTGTTCTGAAAATGATATTAATGACGGTTTTATGACCTTGTTATTCAAGGTCAGGTTTTACGGTTTTATGACCTTGTTTTACAAGGTGAGTTTTTTTTTTGTTGTTTTTTTTTTCTACTTCTGATTCAGTTTCATCGTTGCCCTGTCGAGTGTGTCGGAGCTGACACTGTATGGAGATCGATGCTTCACGGAATGGAGTCTCTGGATTCCCGGATTTCGTCCAAACTCTCGTGTTCGCGGAGGGAGTGAGGACTGGCGAGCCTCAAGGAGTTTTCAACAAGTGCTACTGAGTGATATTGACATTGCTGTTGCCGAACTGGACGGTAGGAAAGTGAATTAGCAGCACAAACACCGCATTTCACGGTTCTCTTTTGGAAGGATCTAATGGGAGAGACTGAGTGAACAATTTCATTGTCGTTAACTAAATGCAGCCATATTCATTCACAACTGAATGAACCTCAAGTACTGAATCACAAGACTCTTGAAAATTGAGCTTTGCATTCATATGTGAATTTATTCAGTTTTATTTGGGTTTTCTTCCTAATTGTGTTTTTCCCTCTAATTTGATCAAGTGTGTTTTTTTGTTTTTGTTTTTCCCATTTTACAAATTTGAGGCAAGAAAGGGAAATGTATTCCTTGCAATTCAGAAAGTGTATCAAA
>NW_015635445.1:0-309 GCF_001515625.1 Sinocyclocheilus rhinocerous
TCTAGCAGGTAAGCCCTAAAAGAGCAAATTCTAGCGACGTTGTTAGAATTGCAGGGAAACTTGCACGATACAGAAAAGCAATGAGTATGTCATCTGTCTGGGCAGACCCCACACAGAGACTGCTCTCTCATGGAGACGGAATGCTCACTCGAGCATGAGTCTTGCTCTTCTCCACGCGTGGACTGCCTTCACTGGAGGCAGCCCCGCTTTCCCGTTTCTCCTCTCTCAGCGAGCCTCGGAGAGAGAAACAGCGGAGTCAGGGAGCTAAGCAACCGGGTCTGAGCGATCGCATGCCGGCACTGTACCCGC
>NW_015635445.1:359-531 GCF_001515625.1 Sinocyclocheilus rhinocerous
TCCCCGTTGCACTCGGATCCATCCGCCGCAGGCAGTGAGCTATGCGCTTACTGAGACAAAATGCTCACTCAAACATGAGTCTCGCTCTTCTCCACTCGTGGACCGCCTCCACTGGAGCCTCCACTCCCGTTTCTCCTCTCTCAGCAAGCCTTGGAGAGAGAAACGACGAAGC
>NW_015635446.1:0-134 GCF_001515625.1 Sinocyclocheilus rhinocerous
TTCAGGGAACGAGGGTTACCATACGTAACCGAGACGTTTGTCATTAAGGATACATATATTTACATTTACATTTAATCATTTACCAGACGCTTTTATCCAAAGCGACTTACAAATGAGGACAATGGAAGCAATTA
>NW_015635446.1:324-518 GCF_001515625.1 Sinocyclocheilus rhinocerous
GTTAATTGTATAATAAATAAAAAGAAAACAAATAGATAGAATACAAAAAGATTAGAAAATCTAATGATAGTTTTTTTTTGTAAGAAAACAAGCAGTTAATAAATGAATAGAGTGCAAGTCTATAAAAGTCTCTAAAAGGGACAAGTTTAAATTTTTTTTTTAAAGAATAGAATTAGAATAGAGAGTGCTAGAGT
>NW_015635447.1:0-574 GCF_001515625.1 Sinocyclocheilus rhinocerous
GCACCAGACTTTAGACCAGGTTTTAGTTGGTCAATGGCACAGTCTATATCAGTTGCCTCAAAATAGCAACGCGCAGTGAACACACCTCGTTTTCAGACCAGCACGCCCATGGGCGCAAATGCATTTGCTATTTAAACAACGTGGCGCAGGATGTGAAAATGACAACTGGGTCAGCCTGAAACTAGCAAAAAACACTTGCTTCGCGCCTGGAGCTGCATTGCGCCAGCTGTATGATAGGGCCTAAAACTTGGGTGAACCCAATCCTGAGGTAGCTTTCATGTTTCAGACTGCTCATTACACCAGGGTTTAACAATTAATCTAGGTTATTAAAAAGCTGACTTTTCACAGTGTATGCTCCTAAACCCTTTTTACCCAGCCATTCATGGAAGATGTGCATTTTATCATGTGTCCATTTGTGTCATTTCAGATTACAACACCGTTATAGCCGATCAAATGTAGCTTACTCAGTGTTCTTCCTTGGTTACAACACCTAGCCGATCAAATGTAGCTTACTCAGTGTTCTTCCTTGGTGGTCACCTGAGGGTCTCAGGACAGTAAAGGTGTGCTCTACGGA